>NC_059378.1:15838029-16138492 GCF_019703515.2 Myxocyprinus asiaticus | reverse complement strand
ACACACTGCTATGTTATTATATCGAAACACTTTTACTCTAACACATCATTTCAAAAACAATATATTTTTAATGCTTGTATTATAGACCCAGCTACATTTACACACTTATTCCAATGTGATTAGCTTGCACGGTAGCTCATCTGATAGAGTGTCAGACTTTGAACTTGCAGGACTGAGGCTCAAACCCAGCCAAGCATGTAAGCAAATCGCAATCCAAAAGTGTCATAGAAGCAACAAGAAATTATGTGGTTACTTCAGAAAATGTGCTTTTGATGTCAAATTTGCTTTTAGAACACTATCGGTTTGGTTTAGGTGTTGGTTTAGGTTAAGGATGTTTGTTTTATTTACCTCTCTTTTGCTTTTAGCACACTATCGGTTAGGTTTAGGTTAGGGAGGTACGCTTAACTCATTAAAATAAAATATTTTATCTAACATTCACCTTGGACATTTCACTGGGAAACTGTAGCAAAATGTGTTCCCCCCCGGTCATGTAATTTTCATGAGATCAGGCTGATTTGTAAACACCCCTTGAGAGATAAAACATTTAACTGAGAACAATATGGTCTACAATAACGTCAACTATGGTTAATTTTACTCCAGATTTTACCTTTTTTAATGAGGTGTGTCCTTCTATGCCCCTGCAATCATCCTCCATCCCTGCAAGCAGAGTTTTGTGTAATTAGAGGCTGAAACTACTAAAAAGTTACTCAAGAATTAAGCCAATTATATCATTCTCATGAAGATGAATAGAGATGTGGGAATGGCCAAGTGGACCCACCGTGGAGATGGTTTAAGCATAGGAACAATTGATTTATAATGGTAATTAGAGCCCCAAACATTTTACCACGTTGACTGTTGTTTTATTGATCTGTAGCCTATGTGTTCCTGCAAGCACTGCAGCTGGGAGTTTGGGGATTTTCTGGATCTGGTCACAGTGGCTGAAGGTGTGCCAAGTGACTTCTATGAAAAGATTCTGAATGTTTGAAATTGTAAAGTTTTCCTGGCGTAAAATATTAATGTTTAATAATTCATCTTCAGAGTTTCCATTTTCATGTTAGAACAAAATGTTTAGAGCACCTATCATCAAATTAAATTTGATGTCTTATTGCAATTATTTTAGAGATAAGATTACTGTTTGATTAAATTTAAATATGAAATGTGTAATTGCTGCATCACAAAACTTGCAATACTAACACGCTCCTCCAGATAGTTCTGCCCCGAACTCACCCTGTCATGTCACATCATTCTTATGTATTCCCCATGAACTTTTTTTTTAAAAGACTCTTAGTTTGAAGTTTTGTATATTCCTCTTATGTCTGTCTTCCTGATCATTGTCCTAATTGTATCACATGTGTTCCTCGTTGTCTTGTTAGCCTGTGTGTGTGTGTGTGTGTGTGTCCTCTTGTTCCTTTGTCGGTTTTTGTTTGTATGTAGAGATTTGCATGTGTGTTTGTGTCTTCTTGTTCCTTTGTCGGTTTTTGTCTGAATGTAGAGATTTGTAAGACAACATACTGTTGTGGAGTTTGTTTACCTTCTTTGTTGAGTTCGCCTCATCAATACACAAACCCTGACACACACACATCACCTTTAAAGGATAAGTTCACCCAAAAATGAAAATTGTCATAATCTCTTTTAACTCTTTTAATTTTACCTCATGTTGTTCCAAACCTGTATGACTTTTTTCTTATGTGAAGCACAAAAGGAAATGTAAATACGTTTTGGGGTCTATCAATGCCTTCGGAAGACTTGTAATATGACCCACGAGCCACATTTTCCTATGCTTTAAATGAAGCACTATCCACTGCCATTGTATGGAAAGTTGACCCTCAATATGCATTAAAACATCTTCTTAAGTGTGCCACATAAGAAATACAGTCATACAGGTTTAGAACAACAAGAGGGTGAGTAAATTATTACAGCATTTTGGGTGAACTATGCCTTAAAATAATCTTTTATAAGAATAGCTATGCAATCATGAACAGTTTGTGGACAAAGCCATTCTGCACACAGTTACACAGAAGATAGCAAATGCATGTACTAGAAATGTAAATGTACTTACTGTATCTGTAAACTTTGATCAAATTATCCATTGTTTGATTAATTTATTGGTTGGTGGATTGATTGAATCATTCATTGATTGGTTTGCAAAAAGCTTGGTATTTCTCACCATAGTTTCTTGTTTTTACTTAAAAAGATAATAAAACAGTCTGGAAGGCTCTTACACTGTTGCTTTGTTGTGTTTTAACAGTGGCCTTGCTCTCATGTTCAGTGTATTAGATTTAATTTACAGCCCACTGTTGTTCAACAGCTGTGTAATGATGGCATTACGTGGAAGAAGGTCAACATAAAACTGTTAACTGTCAACTGCCAAGAGAGTCTTTGAGGAGTCTCACATTTTACAGATCACATACAGGCTTTGGCTTCTCACCTCACATCTATTCTTTCTCTTTAAGAGAAAGTATTTTGCTCAGTCTATTTCAACATCTAATCTTTTCTCTTCCCTTTAAATGTCTTACTCCTCTGCACTCTTGTTTGTTCTTGTATCAGTTTCTTTATGTGAGTTTATCTCCAAATTTTTCTAACCGTTTGTGTTTTGTTTTTGTTTTTTTTCTCTCAAGAAGATTATTTTATTTTATATTCTAAGGGAATAATAGTTGTAGTCTGGCTGTTAGTGAACAATTTTTATTTATTTAGTTAATTTATGTTTATCCCTTTTTCTCTTTTTGTGTCAATTTTCTCATTCATCTTCATTTCCTTTACATTTTATACATTCTTAAAAGGCAGAGGTAAGCCTACACAGCTTACACGTAGCAGAGTTCTGTATAAATCAGAATGTGTCTTTGGACAAAAGCACCACCAAAAAGATCACAAAATAACCACAGTACTCAGTGTAACTGAAGTGAATGAGCAACAACAAAAACTTTGAGACATTTCACTTTACTTGCACTTTACCTGTGTACTATTTGTTTTTGTTGGCCTCCAGTGTAGTAAGTGTTGGGAAATGTAGGAGTGGGCAATGCAATGGCTTTAGATTTTATGCCTTTGTTCTTGAATAGTACTACCTACTCGCAGTCGCAGTTCATAATGTCACTGGTGTCCAATGACTTTTACCATGACTTGCTAACTTTCCTGAATCCCCGGTAAGCATTGGCTAAGGGTCAATCGAGTGGATGGAGCAGTTTACAATCTGCTCTATCTGCTCGAGTATATCATTCTTATAGCCCTGATGCATATTCTGCTGGAATTCCGCGGTGCTATGCATCCCTTTTTTTGGGGCTCCAAGGTGGGTGGGGAATAAGTATGATGAAACATAAAACTTAAAATATGGCTTCAAAACACACTTCCAAAAAACGATTTTTAGACTTAGAAACAGACTGTATTTCAGAGAGTAAATGTTTACTCATGCCAAATAGTGAAGAGTGGACAAGGTTTATAATCCTCGAAGCAGCATCACCAGATTTGCCAATCACTAAACTTTATCCATTTGCTATTCACAAGGGTATCACAGGAATAGCAGGAACAGTGAAAGAAGTGAAAAAGTTACGATCTGGACAAATTCTAGTGGAATGCTTTAAAAAGGCAAATGCAGAGAATTTACTACGAGCCACACTACTCGCTGGAGTTCAAATAAAGGCATCACCTCATCCAAAATTAAACTACAGCAAAGGAGTGATCCGCATTAAAGAATTGGATGATGTAGATGAAGATGAAATTACCTGTGAGCTCAAACCCCAAGGAGTAGTAAAAGTGAAAAGAATAATATTCAAAAGAGAGGACCGAGTTATCAAAACTGGTACATACATCCTCATTTTTAATAAGCCTCTTCCCCCAGAAAGAATTCAAATTGGATATCTGAGTGTCACAGTGGATTTATTCATGCCCAATCCCTTACGATGTTTTAATTGTAAAAAATATGGACATGGGTCAAACAGTTGCAAAAATAAAAGCATCTGTTGCAAGTGTGGTGAAGAAGACCACAACATGGAGAGCTGTCAAAAATCACCAAAATGCTGTAATTGTTCAGGAGACCATTCGGCTGCATCAAAAGAATGCCCTACATGGATCACGGAGAAGGAAATACAGAAAATCAGATGCACAAAGAAGATAAGCTATCCCAAGGCAAGGAAAATGGTAGACACTATCCCTTCTTTTACACTGAGTAAAACATATGCTTCTGTTGTCAAGTAATCTGTGAAGACCACGGAATGCCAGACAGACTTCACCTGGATGCACAAAGATAAACCTCAAAATGTAAACGGCAATAAATCTCTCCCAAGGACCAAGAATACAGGAACCCAAAGTGAATCTACCTCAATCAATACTCAGTGTAATCAGAACTCAATAGAAAATCAAACTACAAATAGAAATACAAGAAGATCAAGTTGTTCGCAAGCAAAAGATGAAATAGCAAAGACAAAACAAACCAAAGATGTCAAAATGAAAGAAAGGGATAGTCGGAGTAGAAGTCCATCCCCAAAAGGAAAAATCAGGGGAAATATTCCTATTTTTCCTATATGAGAATGGAAAATATTTTTATCCAATGGAACTGTCGTGGACTCAGAGTTTTTGCAGAGTTGCAACGCCTAGTTACAATTCTTAACCCCCTTGGTTTTTGTCTTCAGGAGACAAAACTACCACCAGATTTTATCTTCTCTTTTAAAAAATTTACAATTTTAAATACTTTTGGTCCTACTAATAGACAGACTTCTGGCGGTACAGCCATTTTAATCAGAAACAATGTGATTCATAGTCGCATCAATGTGAACAGTAATTTACAGGTAACAGCAGTGCATTTAGAACCATTACAATATGTTCCATATACATTCCCCCTAATCTTACTGTAACACACCTGGACCTGGATGGCCTAGTAGCCCAACTCCCTTCTCCATATATACTCATGGGAGACTTTAATAGTCACAACACTCTATGGGGAAATACCCATTGTGACACCAAGAGGAAGAGGATATAAGAATTCCTAGATAATCACGCCTTATGTCTTCTAAATGATGGATCCAGCACTTACCTACACCAAGGGCACGGAACACACTCGGCAATTGACCTAACAATTTGTGAACCCGAATTATTTTTGGACCTTTCATGGAAAGTATGGCAGGACCTACACTATATTGCCAAAAGTATTCGCTCACCCATCCAAATAATTGAATTCAGGTGTTCCAATAACTTCCATGGCCACAGGTGTATAAAATGAAGCACCTAGGCATGCAGACTGCTTCTACAAACATTTGTGAAAGAATGGGCCGCTCTCAGGAGCTCAGTGAATTCCAGCGTGGTACTGTGATAGGATGCCACCTGTGCAACAAGTCCAGTCGTGAAATTTCCTCGCTACTAAATATTCCACAGTCAACTGTCAGTGGTATTATAACAAAGTGGAAGCGATTGGAAATGACAGCAACTCAGCCACGAAGTGGTAGGCCACGTGAAATGACAGAGGATGCTGAGGCGCATAGTGCGCAGAGGTCGCCAACTTTCTGCAGAGTCAATCGCTACAGACCTCCAAAGTTCATGTGGCCTTCAGATTAGCTCAAAAACAGTGCATAGAGAGCTTCATGGAATGGGTTTCCATGGCCGAGCAGCTGCATCCAAGCCATACATCACCAAGTGCAATGCAAAGCGTCGGATGCAGTGGTGTAAAGCACGCCGCCACTGGACTCTAGAGCAGTGGAGACGCATTCTCTGGAGTGACGAATCACGCTTCTCCATCTGGCAATCTGATGGACGAGTCTGGGTTTGGCGGTTGCCAGGAGAACGGTACTTGTCTGACTGCATTGTGCCAACTGTGAAGTTTGGTGGAGGGAGGATTATGGTGTGGGGTTGTTTTTCAGGAGCTGGGCTTGGCCCCTTAGTTCCAGTGAAAGGAACTCTGAATGCTTCAGCATACCAAGAGATTTTGGACAATTCCATGCTCCCAACTTTGTGGGAACAGTATGGCCCCTTCCTGTTCCAACATGACTGCGCACCAGTGCACAAAGCAAGGTCCATAAAGACATGGATGAGCGAGTTTGGTGTGGAAGAACTTGACTGGCCTGCACAGAGTCCTGACCTCAACCCGATAGAGCACCTTTGGGATGAATTAGAGCGAAGACTGCGAGCCAGGCCTTCTCGTCCAACATCAGTGTCTGACCTCACAAATGCGCTTCTGGAAGAATGGTCAAAAATTCCCATAAACACACTCCTAAACCTTGTGGAAAGCCTTCCCAGAAGAGTTGAAGCTGTTATAGCTGCAAAGGGTGGGCCGACATCATATTAAACCCTATGGATTAAGAATGGGATGTCACTTAAGTTCATACGCGTCTAAAGGCAGGTGAGCGAATACTTTTGGCAATATAGTGTATGTGGTAGTGACCACTTTCCATTAATACTAACCCTAAAAGGAAAAGAAGAAGCTCTAAAAATCATTTTCAAACGCTTTGCTATGAAAGGTTTAATGAAGTCTCTGAAGATGATCCAGATGCTGTTAAACAGTTCACCAGCACACTCATCTCCATAGCAAATGAGACCATTCCAAAAACATCATTAAATGCAAAATGCAAACGGATGCCATGGTTTGATGATAAATGCAAGACAGCTATAAAAGAACGGAAGAAAGCGGAAAGATTATTCTTCAGAAGGCCAACAAATGAAAATCTTGTTAAGGTTCAAATAAGTAGGGCACAAGCTCGAAGAATAATAAATGAAGCTAAAAGGAAAAGTTGGAGACAATTTGTATCTGGTCTGACATCAAGTACCTCAACAAGAAAGGTCTGGAATCTGATTCAAAGTATGATGGGCAGGAATGATGGAGCTCAAATTGAGCACATCAATTATCAAGACTCTATTCTAACTTCAAAACAAGAGATTGCAAATACCCTAGCAGTACATTTTTAAAAGAACTCTTCCATTGAGAATTGCCTTGATCCCTTCCAAGTTTTTCGAGCACAGGATGAAAAGAAAGGTATCAATTTTTCATCTAATAATAAGGAACCCTATAATCAACTGTTCACAATGGAAGAATTGACATGAGCTATAAACAGAGCACATGATACGGCAGTTGGACCAGATGATGTACACTATCAGTTTTTACAAAATTTGCCTCACATTATCCTGTCTCTACTTTTAAAACTTTATAACTCTATTTGGATATCAGGGAATATTCCACTCTCTTAGAAAGAAGTGATTATCATTCCCATCCCAAAAACAGGGAAAGATCATAATGACCCCAACAATTACCGCCCAATAGCCCTGACAAGTTGCTTATGCAAATCCATGGAGGGAATGGATAATGAATGTCTAGTGTGGATCCTGGAATCACAACATCTCATAAGTAAAGTTCAGTGTGGCTTTAGAAAAGGGAGAAGTACTGTAGATCACCTCATCAGCCTTGAAAGCTACGTACAAGATGCTTTCATCAGAAAAGAACATGCAGTGGCTGTCTTTTTTGACTTGGAGAAAGCGTATGACACCACTTGGAAGTTTGTTATTTTAAAGGATTTATATAAACTTGGTTTTAGAGGACACTTACACATTTTTATTGCTAATTTTCTATCAGACAGACATTTTAAAGTCAGAGTAGGTAATACCCTATCTGACCCTCATAAGCAAGAGCTAGGAGTACCACAAGGAAGCATTTTATCAGTTACCCTTTTTAGTATCAAAATCAACGGCATTGCAAAAGCCGTCGGGTATCCATTGCAGTCTTTATGTTGAGGACATCGGTATTTGCTACAGAAGTAAATCCATGAAAAACACTGAACAGAAAATCCAGCTGACAATTAACAGAATGCAGTCCTGGTCAGTATCAAATGGTTTTAAGTTTTCAAAGACTAAAACTGTTTGTGTACATTTTTGCCAGCTATGCTCTCGTCATCGTGACCCAGAGATATTCATGGATGGTGAACACATCAGAGTTGTTAAGGAAACCAAATTCCTTGGAGTAACTCTTGACAGTAAACTGAATTTTATCCCTCACATAAAGATTTTAAAAGATAAATGTCTTAAAGCCTTGAACATTTGAAAGTTTTTAGCTAAAACAAAATGAGGTGCAGAAAGTTCAGTTCTTTTAAATCTCTACAGAGCACTAATTCGATCATGCCTGGATTATGGAAGTATAGTGTATGGATCAGCCAGGAAATCATATATCCGACTCTTGGACACAGTACATCATCAAGGCATACGTCTGGCTTTAGGGGCCTTTAGGACATTGCCAATTCAAAGTTTGCATGTAGAAGCAAATGAACTTTCTCTGGAGAACAGATGCCTCAAACTAGCCCTACAGTATACAATAAAGCTGAAGACCAACAAAGAAAACCCAGCCTACCATCCTGTTTTCTCAACCCCTTTGTCAAGCCTATACGAACAATATCCAAGACATATCCGTCCTTTTGGACTACGGATCAAACCACATTTACTAAATCTCAAAATAGATCTGAGCATACTGGACCAGACACACTTCAGTACAATTCCCCCCTGGAACTTTAAAAAACAAAAAATAATCTTAGACTTAACAAGAAACAAAAAATCTGAAACCCACTCAAATTACTTTCAACAACAACTCCTTTTCATTAGAGAAATATTTCCATCACATATCCCTATATATACAGATGGATCAAAATCTGAGGATCATGTATCATCTGCATTTGTGATCAACCATCAAAAAAAGGGGAATATCTATCCCCAATCACAGCTAAATTTTTACAGCAGAGGCAAACCCTATCGTCTTAGCACTGGACTTCATAAAGACTATGCAGCAGAGAAACTTTCTGATAATTTCAGATTCAAAATAATGTCTTCAGGCAATGTCATCTTTAAAAAAACGATCACCCAATGCTTGAAAAGATTCTAT
Source organism: Myxocyprinus asiaticus (assembly GCF_019703515.2). Classification (NCBI taxonomy): domain Eukaryota; kingdom Metazoa; phylum Chordata; class Actinopteri; order Cypriniformes; family Catostomidae; genus Myxocyprinus; species Myxocyprinus asiaticus. Next base: position 16,129,653 of record NC_059378.1, on the reverse strand, counting down.
GCAAGCTGCTGGATTTGGAGGCCCAAAATTTCAATATCTGCTTCTGCTGGGTACCTGAACACTGTGGAATCCCAGGAAATGAGGAAGCAACACTGCTGCAAAAGAGGACTTATCAGCGGATTTCAAAAAGTGTCCAATACCTCCCACTGACCTAAAACCCATAATAAATTAATATATTAAAAACAAATGGCAAACTGAGTGGGATCAATGCACCATGAACAAACTCCATGAAATCAGCCCTATTGTTGGCAAAAGAAGTTCCTCTCTGTTTTCAAATCGCTGGGACCAGATCGTCTACACCCGCTGTCGAATAGGTCACTCCAGGATGACACACAAGTTTTTAATATTGGGAGAAGATTCACCAACATGTACCTTCTGCCAGAATCCATTATCCCTGAAACACATTTTATTAGGCTGTACTGGTCTTAACCCCATGAGAAACCTTTTTTATTCAGTCAGCACTATGGAAGAAATTTTAAACCAAATGCAATTTTAGAGTTTTTAGGAAAAATAGATTTTAAAAACTTTTTATAGAATTCCTTACACATTTCTCACCATGGAAATAGCCATAGAAGCTGGCACGGCATTAAAAACAAACAAACAACAAACACAGATATAGCCTACACATATTTAAAGTCTTCCTCTTATGTGAAAATGGACCAACATTTTTGATGAAATATCTTACTTACAAAATTATTGTCTAATAAAACACACTCATCATAAAAAAGATGTCGGATTGTGGTACCGTTCATATTACACAACTGTCTGTCTTGTCATGGAAGTCGTAGGGTTTTCAAATTACACGAGGAATCGGCGACAGGGGTGAACACATTACAAAACATTTCACTATTGACGAATCCCCAACGACTCTGCCTGGACTCCAAATTACTTTGCACAACAGAGTACACTCAAGAAGTGATACGAGATACAAATGCATGATCATATATTATGCATTTCGGAATATGATGTGTATGTTTTTAATCGCCTAAAGGCATCATATATTTTATTGGTTACAATATGAAAAAGTACCTCCTACTGAAAAATCTACCTATTTGCTTACCTGGCTGTCCAAGAGAATTGGCCATTTCTCTCCAATGCTTCTCTTTCTCCACCCGGTTGTGGTACAGTTCAGAGGAAACATCAAATAGGCCAATGTTCCACAAAATTTTCCTCCATTTCTTCGGTCCAATAAGAATTTCTTGATACCACAGCCGTGCTAGTTGATGTTCTGTTGCAGGTACATCAGGACTCCTCCCACTGAAACTTCCCTTGCCCCGTTTCTTGCTCTCTCATTGGCTGTAGATCAACGCTGCAGTTGTATTCAGTCAAAACACATTTCACATTGCGTGATTTGGAATCGCAGACAGGTCCAGATATTTAACATGATAGATATCTCGCTGATATCGGCGACGCACCAGCACTTCTCTCAGATCATGTCTTTGATAATTCATACATTGCGTTTGTCACTCACGGGAGCAAGCTCTGATTTGCCTATGATTTCGGGCTTTTGTCGGCGATCTCCACAAAACTGTCGGCCTAAAATTGTGTAGTGTAAATTCGGCATAATACTACTTACTTCTGGTTAGCAATAGCAAGGAATGAGGCCTTCGATGCCATGCCCTAACTTCCTGTTTCAATAGGAAAAATGTCAACACTGAAAAGAAAACTGTATTCATCAAGTGATTTCATAATGTCTTTAAGAGTCATTATGTGAATATATTTGTGAATGACTTTGTAGATGCTGTATAAGCATATTTAAGGTATTGTCATTTTATGTTTTCCATCTGCTTTATGAAACACATAAAACATATTTTTGTATCTTTCCAACCAATCTCATTAGAGTCGCACAAAATTGTACGAGTTGGGTAAATCTATTCTAGACGTTCAAATATCCGGATGTGTAATGCGGAAGTAAGTGAAGATTTCGCGGGTCAAACATAGTATACATGCTTATTAATTTTATGCCCTAACCCAAACACCATATATAAACCTAACCATATAGTAAAGTCTGTAAGGATGATTTGAAGTGTAAAGAGTATGTTTTGTATGATGGAAGAAAGTAATTGACATGTTTTAGAAGGAGATGAGGGAGAGTCACCGGATAGGCTGTTGCAAAAGTCGTACGAATTCGTAGGACCCAGTTCATACAATTTCATAAGCTATAGCAAAGTCGTAGCCAACTCATGAAAATGTTTAGCTCGTTTAGTTAGCCAAGTCGTACCCAATTCGTACTAATCTGTACGATTCCTCCGTGAGAGTGTGTTGATCTTTTTCTTTCTTTTCTGTTTTATCTCCATTCTAGATGTACTGAATGTCCCTAGCCATGCAAAATACATTCATATCAGACAGCATCAAAAACAGCACCATTTTTTTTTTCCATGGCCTGTGTTGCTGTCAAACAGTACATGTGAAGCAGAAATATGTGTAAGCTTCAGTGATGACTTCGTAATTTATATGCTAGATGCAAATTTCAGCGAATAGATGAGTTGCTCTTGGACATAAAGAGCTAATCAAATTGATCTGAGCTGCGTTTCCTGATAACGATAGATCTTTGCGGTTAAGAGCATTTTCTATGAGCGATTTTACGAATGTTCATTATTTTTTACATGCGTTTCCCAAAACTGCTCTTAAAATGAACGTGCGTTTTAAGTGCTACCTTAAGAGAGACGCTGTCCGGCCAAAGTGGTAAAATACGCTGGCTACCACCCCTGGAGTTCGCTAGTTTGCTAGTTCGAATCCCAGGGCGTGCTGAGTGCCAGCCAGGTCTCGTAAGCAACCAAATTGGCCCGGTTGCTAGGGAGGGTAGAGTCACATAGAGTAACCTCCTCGTGGTCGCTATAATGTGGTTTGTTCTCGGTGGGGCGCATGGTGAATTGAGCGTGGTTGCCGCGGCGGATGGCGTGAAGCCTCCACACACTCTATGTCTCCGTGGCAACGCGCTCAACAAGCCACGTGATAAGATGCGCGGGTTGACTGTCTCAGACGCGGAGGCAACTGGGATTCGTTCTCCGTCACCCGGACTGAGGCGAATCACTATGCGACCACGAGGACTTAGAGCGCACTGGGAATTGGGCATTCCAAATTGGGTGAAAAATCCCCCCCACCAAAAAAAAAAAAAAAAAAAAAAAAAAAAAAGAGAGACGCTGTCCATAAATGTGAAGTGCTGAAATGTGACCGTATAGTGTTGCTCGTCATTGCAACTTCATTATATTTGTGCGTAACTTTAAAAAACATTTGTAATTTACCTCACTGGAAATATTTAAATATAAACTTAATTCACCGCATAATTGCATTTTGTTTTGCAATGGTTTTGTGCAGAACAATATAGGCTTTTTCTCTTACACAATCACTGCTTCGTTAATCAGATTTGCATTTTAATATTTCGTTTTCAAAATTTGCTCTGTGGGTCGAGATTAAAGCTTCCACGATCAGTGAAGACTGGAAATGTGTAGACTGTGTATGGTCCTGCTAATGACAACAAGCATTAATTGAATATAACGAGATTCACTGTGTTATTGCGGAGCGCAAAATAAAGAGACGTGTGGGAGGTGCGCTTTAGGGACATTCACCAATCAAAGGGAGATCTGCTCTTTACTCCCAAAAGTGATAACGTGCGGGCGAGAAGTCAGAGAGGAAGAGGAGACGAGGATGAGGAGCCAATATACTGTACAGACGATTTTCATGCACTGCAGCAAGTTATTGACATTTTTCCTTCTCTCTCTTATTGTAATTTTTACAGTTCTCTGCAACAATCATCCCACCACTTTGTTGTTACCAACTAGTCCACAAATAACTTTTATTTGTTTACTTATTAATTTATCTGTTCATCCAATATTGACTCACCATTTTATGCATTTATTATTATTATTATTATTATTATTATTATTATTATTATTAGCTTTGTTGGTTAAAAATAAATAAAATAAAACATATGTATACTGATATTAAAGTGTAGCTACTGGCGTTTAAATTGTTTTAGGTGTAATTTTGCATTTATCCTGCAGGTGTCTGCATAAGTCTGTGACCTCACGATGTTCTTAGTGGTGTACGATTACTCCAGAGCACTCGTTAATCTACGAGTATTTTCAAGTACTACTTAAGTTACGATGCTTTTGGGAAACGGGCCGCAAAATTAAGATGAATCGTAAGATGGATTCTACAATCTACTTAGGCTTACGATGCTTTTGGGAAACGAGGCCCTAGATATTTTTTTTCCGAACACAGTGAATAAGATCACTATTTTAGAAATGTGGCTAAGAAGGACAGAAGGGTCAGACATTTTTCTATGGAATGAAAACTTCCACAGATAGCTTCTATCTTTTTCTTTGTCTGCTTTAACACACTATAGCCCCTTCGAGTGCCCTGGGGGACAAAAAAAAAAAAAAAAAACCCAAGCATTTTTAAATGGTGTGGGACTCACTATCACCAGTATTATCATCCATAATAGCATTGCCACAGTTCAATAGCCACCCAGGCACCCTCTGTCAAGCACACCAGGAAAACCCAGGTGGCCACCTGCACTCTTAGACAAGATACATCAGCTGTCAATCATCTGCACTCAACCGTATTTAATTAAAGGCCTCAAATGTCACAGAAGAAGGCTAGGGCTTCATCCCTCCCATATGTGCTCAACATTAAGATGTAGAATTGCTTCCACAAAAGCACTATTCAGAGGCATATTTCTAACAATGGGAATTACAGTGCATGCATAAGTTTGACATAAGTAAATTCAGTATGATAGGATAATTGCTTTGAACCTTGGAGAGATAAAACTTCATCTGGCTGCTTTGTTGACAGGCTTTCTTTGTGAAAATGGCAGATTTTTGCTGCTTGACAGCAGTGCAGGGTTCCTATCCTGATGTCTATATTAGTCATCTCAGTAACTGATGGTGCTGAGTTAATGATTTGGTATTGCAAGGGTTTGCAAGCTCCTCTTGTTTCTAGCCAGTGGCTTAGCCAGTGAGCTGGGCTTGTGCAAGAGAGTGACTGATCTTTTCTCCAGACACAAGTGGAAGCATCAATCATCAGGTCATGCTGTTGATAGCACCACACTCCACAAGCATGGCTTGACAATGTGGTCAAGCTGTGCCCAGTAGCTTTTACACAGTGATTAGCTTCAGCACTCTGATCTCTGTTGTGATTGGTCAATGAAAAGACAGTAGAGGTGGATGATAAATCTTGGATATAAATGGGCCCAGAGTACACTGGTTTGACCTTAGTGGCATAGTATTGACGCTATTGAGTAACTGAGTAATGAGCTACGTAATCACACATTACACATTCACTGGCCTGTTTTGTTTCACCTGCACATCTAAAGCCAAGTAATTTGCACTGTGCACATGCTGCACAAATGAATTCATATGATGAATTTCATAGTGAATCCAGAACTTTCCATTTCCAGTAACTAAACCAGATTTAACAGGGCTCACTCTGAAGAGTATCATGCCATAAATTTTTCTTCGGATCATTTAGCATTTTTAAGATCTGTCAATAGATCTGACAAACAAAACCAACCTAACATCTTTTCTTCTTTTCATGATTTGATTTGCTTTGATGGTAGAAATGGATGCCATTAATGTGGATTTGTGGCAAAATTGGTTAGTTTTGTGTTAACGCTGATTAAAGTTTGGACCATGACCGTAATAATTTCTCTGTCAGTCCATGAGAGGAATTAATGTATATTAATATCTAAATTCATATATGAATATACATCATCTCAACTCAACTGATTATTTCTTATCTACTTACACATCCTATGAAGTTTTATTATTATTATTATTATTATTATTATTATTATTATTATTATTATTATTATGGATTGCTCACTTGGAGGTTGTAATACACAATTATAGTCCAGACTAAAATTTTATTAATTTTGTATAGGCACTCCACTTTATTAGGAACACCTGGACAGTTGAAGACTGGAAAAACGTAGCCTGGTCTGATGAATTTCGGTCAGAATTTGGTGCCAGCTGCTTGAATCCATGGACCCAACCTGCCTTGCGTCAATAGTCCAGGCTGGTGGCGGTGGTTGAATGGTGTGAGGAATGTTTTCTTGGCACAATTTGGGCCTGTTAATACAATCAATCATCATTTGAATGCCACAGCCTATTTGAGTTTTGTTGCTGACCCTTCATGGCCACAATTTACCTATTTTCTAGTGGCTACTTCCAGCATGATAATGCACTTTTGCATGTCACAAAGCAAAAGTCATCTCAAACTAGTTTCATGAACATGACAGTGAGTTCACTGTTCTTCAGTTGCCTTACCAGTTACTGGATCTGAATCCAATAGAACACCTCTGGGATGTGGTAGAATGGGAAATTCGTTGCATGAATGTGCAGCTGACAAATCTACAGAAATTACATGATGAAACTGTGTCAACATGGACCAGATTGTCAAAGGAATGTTTCCAACATCTTGTGGAATCCATGCCACCAAGAATTGAGGTAGTTTTGAGAGCAAAGGGAGGCCCTACCCAGTATTGGTATAGTGTTCCTAATAAAGTGCTCAGTGAGTGTTGTTTTTTTATTATTATTATTATTATTATTATAACATTAAAAAAGTTACAAACCATAAAGTGTTAAAAGTTTTGTTGTATTTTACACAGCTGCCTGACACCTAAAGTTTGTTTTGCACCTTTAGTGTTTTAATTGGTCATTTATCCATCAATCTATAGGACAACAAACCTTTATGCTGTTTCTGTGATGTTTTATGTTTTTATGTAAATCCATATGGTGTAAAAATGGGGGAAATGCTAAGTGCGATTAGCATACCTACTCACTTAACAATTGTTTAGTACTATTATATATAGCATGTTATACAACAGTTAGTTCTGGTCCTCGAATCTGATTGGACAAGAGGTGTTCCAAGAGTGCTGATAGCTCACTCCACCAGTACTGGGACACTCATACTGTATCACTCCGCTTGTGTTGGTGGCGTTCCAAACTAACATGTAAGAGCAGTGTAGATTTGTGAATTTTCATTCATCTCTGTGACATGAAAGATTTAAACCAGTAGGTGGCCACAAAAGACCGTCTTTTGTCTGCTATGAGTGAATTGAGCTCACATTGACAAACTGTGTGTTGTCAGTACATGTACAAGTTTCTTTTAATTAATCCGTAATTGTCTCTCACTCCATGATTGCTCGTATTACTACTACACTATAGCTGAGAAATAGAGTTAAACATACAGCTTCAGCATTACTGCCGAACACAGCTGAGAGTTGCCACAGATGGAGTAATCAAACACACTCAGAGCATCTACCTAATACCCGCCGAGTTGGGAGAAGATGTAAACTTTCAACATTGCGGAGGATAGTCTGGTTTCTATGTCGGTGCAAAATAAAAGAGTTCCGCAAGAAAACAACAAAATGCTTGAACGTGACTGAAATAATCACAGGATGATTGATATAGCACCTATGGCAGCATCACTTCATGATCAGCGTGGATTACTGCCACATTACAGCTGAGGAATAGAGTTAAAATAACAGCTGCAGCAGAACAGTTCTTCACTGTAAGACAGTCCTTAGTTTTTCCCTACTTATTAATATACTTGTCCATTAAACAGTTGTATAAAAGCAATATCACACTCGGAATCATGCTGTATTGTCTATCAATCAGCACGGCTGTTATTGGCCAGTGAGGAAAGAGACATTTTCCCCTTTGTGCTCTTTGTATGAGTGTTTTCCATAGACCTTGTTTACAGTAGCGGCAATTTTGATTTTGGACGTGAATGAAAACGAAGCTGTGAGGGATAGACCTACATAGATATATCTGACATTGCATTGATAATTGGTGTTATTTGAGCTGAAGCACTGATTTCAATAAAAGTACTGAGACTAATTGTTTTTTTTTTTTTTTTTTTTTTTTTATTATTATTCTTTAATTTAGCTGATTTATTCTATTTTACCAAAATCGTCTGAAGTATTTTACTTTCAACTGACTTTGATTTGTAATATTTTTACAACTTTTATTCCATATATCCTTAATTTTTCACATTCATAATTAATTCATTGAAATACTGAAACCTTATTGGTTAAAGCAATTTGACGGCAACAAACTTTTTTTTTTGTAAAGCTGCTTTGGGAAATATGTATTGTGAAAAGCAAAATACACATAAAGTGCATTGAATTTAACTGTTAGGCTAATTAGTAATGGCTTGCTGATGAAAGCAAATATGAAATAAGTGTTACCAATACCTGTTAATGGTCTAAGTTATTCCATAAAATAAGAAAAGAATGGCACACTGCTATAAATGCTCCCATGTAATTTAGTATAATAAGAAGACAATGTTTCAACCACGTGGGTCTTCGTCAGGCAGTCAAAAAGATCAGGTATTCCATACTCATCCCAATGACAAGATGTCTAGACACATTCTAATTCACCAAAAATTGACATTTCTTTTTAATTTGTTTAAAATAGATTGTTCTAAAATCGGTCACACAGTATTTTGAGGGAATGGTCCCTCCATAAATAATATCCTGGGTTCCTGGGTTAAGTCTTGTGCCAGCTGCAGTGGGGGTGGAAGTTGAAGAAGCATTACCTGAGAGAGGTTAGGAATCATCATCTCCACTCATGCAGAGCATGCTTTTAATTAAATTACCCAGGCACCCATGCACAGCCATGAGGGATTGGACACACTCTGTCAGGTCACAGTAGTTGAATGTTGGGCTGGACCACTTGTTCACTCTCCTGAATTACTGAATGAGTCTGTGCTTGTGAAGCTAGAAGGAAACTCGAAAAAAGTACTTGCTGCTGTAACTGTGATACATTTTGGGATAGGAGTAATATCAATATAATATAATATAAGGCAGTTTTTTTATTTTATTTTTTGTGAACACATTGTCCAAAGTTTGATACACTGTATCAAAGAACTATAGCTATTCTTGAAGTATGTTGACTGAGTTCGTCTAGACAATAATGCTGATTCCCAATACAAGACTGTCTTTATTCTGAGGCTGCTATGATAAATGTCTGGTAGAAGTAGTCGAAATCAACTGGTCTCTTTGTTTTCCTTCTGTAGAAAGCATTTTGCCATTTATCAGGTATCTGATTATTAATCTATTCATTGTTCTCTTGTATGCTCATGCGCATGTTAAATGCAGTACTTTGCAAGAAAGCAGCACAATACAAAGCAGAACAAAATATAATAGGCTTGTTAGGATACCAGAAATTTTAGTAGTAAGATTTGTAAAAGTGTAAAGGAGGTTACAAGCGTGATAGAAAGACATGCACAGAGAGAGCGCAAATTAAATTGCAAGTGTAAAAAAAGTTGCAAGCGTAAGAAAAAGTTTTGCAATATTTTAATGCATTGCATATGTGTTATTCGTGTGTTGTAAATCTGTAATTTCAAATTAATAAATAAATTTGATCTATATTGTTCTGACTACATACACTTTTGGCACTGTTTTTATGATTAAACATGGCCAAAAGCATTGCAAACCTGCAATCAGCGATATGCAAGCAAAGAAAGGGTGTCATGGATTGACTGATCGTGAAAATATTTTCCAGAAATAATCCAATATACATTGTTCCATCTTCTCTTTCGTTGCACTCACTCTATTGGCACAACTTTCTCACTCAAAAGAGTTTTGCAAGTGCGAGGGGCAAGGCCTGCCTGCTGCTTTTAACCAGTCAAATTAGGTTTTCGTTGACCAGTTTACTCTGATATTGGTTTAATAACATGACAGACAGCTTCTTCTTCATATGGCTCAGCGTCGTTCCTCTGGCAGAATGGTATCTTTCCTCTCTTAAATATAAAACTTAAACATTAATTCACATTATTTTATTGTGTGTGCAGAGTTGAGATGACCCCATTTATTAAAATAAATATGAGTCTCAATCTGGTGTTCAAATGTTTATTCTGGATGGATGGATGGATGGATGGATCAATCTATAAAAAAAAAATGACACAATTAGCAGAAAGAGTAAAAACCTTTACGGTTAACTTTTAATGTTCAGAGAGTCTAGTTTTATATGACTTATTTTTACTATTTTGTTTTCTGCTATGAGTTCAATGATACCAGCCAATTCCATCCATCCATCCATCCATCCATCCAGAATAAACATTTGAACACCAGATTAAGATTCATATGTATATCAGTAAATGGTGTTGGCACAACTTTACACAAACAATAAAATAATGTGTTTTAATGTTTATATTTTACATATAAGAGAGAAAAGATACCATTCTAAGCTGAGCCATATGAAGAAAAAGTTGTCTGTCACGTTATTTAACCAACCAGGTCAGATTGAACTGGTCAATGAAAAACTTATTTGATTAGTTACAAGAAACAGGTAGACCCGCCATCCCCCTCGTGCATCCACCAAACTTATCACAGTCCTTCAGTCTGTTCGGACTTGGTGTCCTATGATTTTTTCTAATTTACCGGACTACCAAATTTTCTAGCTCATGATCAATTATGCATCTGTATCAGTATCACATTTGCCTCTGTATCTCTTTGCCTGTACAGCTGACATAAACTTCCAACTGGAAGACTTTTAAATGTTTAAACTTTCATACAAGGTTTTGTCAAGCCAACATTCCTTTTTTTCTTGTTGTTGTTGTTGTGCCAAAAAAAAAAAAAAAAAAAAAAGAGCTATTTTGAAAGACTACTTCTCTCACTTGAAAAAGCATTATTTTAAAAGATTAGTTTATTAGTATGGAAGAGGACATGAGTATGTCCCAGTGTGCATTTGGGTAACGGATATTGTTAATGTCATATGGCAATGATCAAGGTTGTTAACATCTGCAAATTTAACATATAGCAGTGGGTAGAGGGGAAAATGCAGCTAAATTATTTATAGTCTCTGGAGGGTCTTGGCTTCCTTCTACACTTCAATTAATTTTTGTTTTGAAGATTGAGAGAATGGGCTGGCCTGCTGTGCTTTGCTTATAAAATCATTGCTTCAGCATGCTGATGGGTTTGAGAGCTCTCAAAGTTTGAATGTTACAAGATAACAATGTGTTTCTCTTTGTGCCTTCCACGTGCCGTGACGGGTAAGAAATCGCGAAGCTGAGCTGCCAGAGCACCTTAGCAGCGCTTCATTTCTCTCTCTCATGTTTAACCGTCTGTTGCTAATTTACTTTCTCTCCCGGCAATCCTTTTTTTTTTTTTTATAGTGCATCCGTTTGTTGAAGAGACAATTGATTCCCTGCACTGCCATATTCATCAGTTACATTAACTGAAGCTTGTCCAGAATATGAAATATGGAGGCCTTTTCTCCATTTCTGTCTCATGATTTTAGCTGCAGTTTCACATCAATAGACCATGTAAATACCTTTGAGGAAAACAAATGTTAACCTAAAGTCAACAATGTACTAATTACGCTAATGATAATTAGACTTGCACATATTCATCAATGCTTTGTTTAGTGCTGTTTCGTCAGCTTATTGTGATAGGAGGCTTTTCAAAATACCGGACACATTTATTGATGTTTCCTTACTGTTATATCTTTGCCTCACCACAGGGACTTTGATAGCTTGTCTGATCTTGGTGAGGAATCAAAGGTGAGGTATATTGCTCAGCGGTGGGAGGAGCTTGGATTAAAAGATGTCCAGGTGACCAATCACACGGCTCTTCTGAGCTATCCTGTACCTACCCACAGCACAATCGTCGATAAGATCAGTAACCAGTGTTATCTGCCCAGCGGAGCAAGATGCGACCAACCATCCACAACCACAACTGAACCCTTCACCTTTGCAGCCTACTCAGCTGTGGGAAATCTAGAGGTAAGTTATATTGTACTATTTAACTATATCACACAAACAAGAGTGATGTTGTAATGAATATCAGCATTATTGTGACTGTGATATTGCTTATATACAGCTCTACATATAAACCAGAAGTTAATACGAGTAACTTTTAGACACAATATGGCCAGTTTTTTTTTTTTTTTTTTTTTTTTGCTAAACAGAGCCAAAGCAGGATTAACAAACAAAGCCAAAGCAGAATTAACTATTGCATGACACCAAGCAATGCACGGACTGACAGCCGGTCTGGAACGCCACATACAAAGAGAAGCAGAGTGATACAAACAGTAAAATGTTCCTGTGTTGTTATAAGAAATATCAGCACTCTTGGAACGCCACTTGTCCAGCCAAATAATTTAACTAACTGATGTATAATTTATAATACATTATCTGTCACTTTATTGATTGTGCACTGCTCAATAAACCCAGTGTTGTTGGCAGCTGTAGCTAAATTAGTGTTGGAAATTCCATTCAAACATACACTCACACAAATCACTTTCACTGCCCTGAACACTTCCTCCCATCTGAAGGTTAAAATAAATCCATTATGCAAGACTGAACCCATTTCACACACATATGTGATATATTCTCCAGCTATTTTTAGAGGTTATGCTTTCGATCTCTGAAGGGAGAAAGAAATGTCGAAGGAGGATGCATTGCCATTATCCCTTTCAAGACAGACGCACGGTATCTAACAGGGATAAGCTGCGTTAAAAAGTTGCTCTTGGAGTTAGTGGCAGTCGGTCTTTGATGTTGTCCTCTGCAAGGGGGGTCAAAGTCATCCATCAAAATGCTGCACACTCTCAAGGCTCTCATATAAATTAAACAGCATTTGCAATGTCTAGAAATCAGCAGAGAAAACAAATATGACTGGCGTGATGGATGAAATAACCAGGGATCTTATGCCGAATCATTTGTGAATCATTCAACTATGCTGAGCAGCTCAGAGGTCACTAGGCTTTTCACATTATGTTCTCATACCAACTCACAGTTTCACAGCTTGTCTTCAAAATTTCCCACATTTCCCACTGAAATCATATACAGTAGATGTACTCAAGTTAGGTGTTGCGAGGCAATCGTCCGATGGGGAGAGTGTTCTGTGACTGCTATCTTGTCCTTGAATAATGTACAATATGTGAGCAAGGGCAGCTGGTGGACTTTTTGGTGCCCCTCTAGTGTAAGATGGTGCCTCCCTAAGGGGTTGGTGCCCTAAGCAGACTGAGTAATCTGCATATAGGGAGTGGCAGCCCTGCTGACTTTATAAACTCTTGATATATGCCATACATTTGTAGGAACATGTACTGTAATCTTCATGTACTGTAAACTTACCAAAAAGCATAATATGTGCAGATATTGACATCTTCATTAAGTCAACCATGTATAAATAGATAATTGTGAGTCAATGATGCCGAAAATTGTCATTAGTAAAAAAATAAAATAAAGGAAAAAACTGCTTTGTTCTTACTAGTGGTGTGCTGATCAGGAAATTTGAGGCCAATATCATTCACTCATTTTTTTTTCGTTCGATAACGATCAAAAAACAATTTAAGTGCCGTTTGACACACTTTGGCAAGTTATATGCTGCAGTTGTAAGTTTATGCCCCACACAGAAAATTACTTGAAAACTGCATTAATTGTGAATTGCTAACATTAATTTGTGTTGAAAACAGTTATGAATAGTTCTGTTGTGTCACTATCAAAAGTCATTGTGACATACTGGCAACCAAAACAAACCATGAGAGTGTCACACACAGCAGAGATATGTTTAAAAAAAATAAGAGAGATATATCCATTACAAGCTCCAAAACTGCTCCAGTGAGAAATCATTAGTATCTATGATTTGATTAATGTCTTCGGTTTTTGTTGTAAAACAAATCACTAATTATTAAGCAAATGCGTGAAGACGTGGTGCCATTAAGGTTAAACTGTAATAGCTGTTTAGTGGTATTGCAACGAACATTAATCTGATTTAAATTGAGATCCTCAAAGAATAGTGCTAGGATAAGTGACTGATGATGAGATATTTAGAGCACCTGGAGAAAGTGCATGTTTGATTGACACAGGGAGAGAGAGAGAGCGCATGATGAAGGGAGTGAAGCTAAAAGTGCTCATGATCGCTCAAATAGTCTCAATCGCTCCACACACCATCTGATTGTCACGACTCATGTTACATCACGTATACTCAGATTTAGCATGTCTATTTGTTGTTTAATTCGCTTTTATACCTGTTTGTAGGATCTTTATCCTCTCCGTGCTTACTGAGTCAGAATTACCACCATAATGACTCTAGAAAATGGGCAACTTAATATTCATACACATGTCATTCTTACACACTTTTTAAAACAAACTGGCATATTCATCTGAACTGCAGAATGTCTGGAAGCTTAGAATGCTTAGAATTGCCAACAACTCACTCCAGAGGCTACACTGTATGCTTCGAGGGCTAAGCAACCACTCATTTAATAGAGTAGCAGTGTATGTTAATTCCCTGCATGCTGCAAAAATGATCGTCCCTGAATGTAGGCATGATCGGCCGATTGCCGATCACAGATTTAAGTTGAAGACTGGCCGATTTAGATCGATCTATCAATCGATCGGTGCACCCCTAGTTCTTACCAAAGTTCAGAAAACAAGTAAATCCCATGCTGGTTTAGTCCAGCCATTTCTAAGCATTGCTGCTGGAGTTCTCCACAGAATTCATCAGTGTCACTTTGTCCTTAGCATTTTTCCCTGACTCAAATGGCCAAATCATTTAAAGAACAGACAAGAAATGATCATGACAAACTGAAAACTGCAGGTAATTTGATAGCTTGTGGTATTCCAGTGGAAGCTTTACCTCTGGTCATTAATGAGTTTGAGTGGCTCCCAGGGGTAATTTGTTCTGTTGAGTTAAATCCTCTGTGCTTTCTAGCCCTTTCTTTCCACACCATATAAGTGATGATCAGGTGCAGGCCCTGGACAATTACTGCCTTTAATTTTGTTTACAAGAAAGATAAGTCAGATAGTGAGATTTAAACTTTCCTTTGTTTTTCTTTTAGGTTAATAATGTTAGTCTCTGTTCTTCATATATTTTAGAGAAACACTAAGCCTTTTTGCTTAAAAAAAATTCAATTTTTTTTTTTTTTTTTTTAAGTAGAGGAGAGCAGAGAAAATGTTAATGCTTATAAATGTAAATAATGTAACATTGGTAATAACATAATGCACATGGCAATGAATTCATTGTGGCCTTATTAGATATGTGGACGCACAATTCAATCCTCTACTGTACCTAATCGAACAATGGATTGTGTCAGTAAAAAATGAACACAATTATTTTTTAAAAACCTGTTTTGAGCAGTTTCAGTAAAAATATTGTCATGTTTAATTTTTGGTTTGGGTGGAGCTTTAAGCCCAAAGCATACTTAGGTTTTGACACAAACGCTTAGCGTATACATACAGTCGAATGCGAGCTTGTCAAGTATACTTCATATATCTGTGCGAGCGTTCACAGAGAAAAAAACACATCGTGTTTCAATTATCCCTGCTCTCCCCTACATTGGTCTTTTGGGGGATTTGGTCCCATAGCTGCTGGGTGATGGAGTTTGGAGATACAAAGGGCCTCCTCTCTGCTTTGGTTGTATGCACTTAATTGAACACTGAGGTTGTGAGCACTGCTTCCTTCTGTGGTGAACCATCGGACCAGATGACATTCCATGAGCCAGTTTATGACAGAGCCCCTCTCTAACTGTCAAGGCAAAGAATTTTGATTGGATCATGGCAAGACCAACACAAACAAATGCCAAGCATAGCCATCAGAGATGCTGCTTGCACAACTACCAGATACTTCAGAAAGTAAGGCCCTGGACCTTCCAACACGTTGGAAAATACTTCTCATTGGTCCATAAGTGGTTTCTTAGCAACCTCTCACACCCACCATCCAAAGGTTTGCCTTAATACTAGAGTTGAGATAAAGACCATAAATATCTTCAAGACCTCTCAAAGCAGCATTAACTTACCATGTTGCAAAAGCTGAAACAAAGAAGCCACAAAGACAAATCTTTACACACAAACGTTTATTCCTAACATGGACACCAACTGCAACACATCCACATCCATGTTTGTTCACAGAACTGTTTATGTAAATTGCAGTTCCCTGTCTGTCACTCACTCAACGCTGTGTCGATGTAGTGACACTTGAGAGCCCCAATCACCTTTGCTTTATTCAGAAAAGGCCAATGAAAATTGGTGAGTGGAATTTGCATGCCGGTCTCTGCCCCGGACATACGGGTATAAAAGGAGATAGCGTGCACCACTCATTCAGACTTGTTCCACCTGGAGGAACCGACCAAGGCTCCCTTCCAAGGCATGTACGTTTTCTTCATTATTAATGGCGAAGGCTTATAATGCCATGGGTCAGGCCACCTCCGCCCTGCATGCCATGGCCATCCTGCAGGTCCACCAGGCCAAGGCGCTTAAAGATCTACACGAGGGTAGGACCGACCCAGGGCTCATGCAGGACCTGCGCACTGCGACTGACCTCGCTTTATGGGTGACGAAAGTCACAGCGCGTGCCCTGGGCTGGACGATGTCCACCTTGGGGGTCCAAGAGCTACACCTGTGGCTCAACCTTGCGGAGATGTGTGACGGCAAGAAGGTCCGCTTTCTCGATGCGTCCATCTCCCAAGGGGGGCTCTTTAGTGACATTGTCGAGGACTTTGAGAAGAAGCAGAAGCAGACGGAGGCCATTAAACACATCCTGCTATGGCACAACTCGGCCGCCTACAGACCTCCGAAGTCACACGCTCCATCTACCTCTCACCAAGGCTGTCCTCCTGCGGTGTTGGCTCCGGCTCCCCCACCATCTGAGCCCGCACGCTGGCCTCTGAGAATAAGATCCTCCTGCGGGAAGGCGGCACCGCCTGCCTGTCAACTGGCCGCCAAGATCCCCGGACAGGCTTTGAAGCGGCCCTGAGACAGGCGATGCGGCTACTGACTCTGACTGGCCTGACCCAGGTGAGCGTACGGGCCCCACTCCCGCCCCTGGGCCAGCACGAGGTGAGTACCTTCATAACATCGCCGGGTGCCTTCTGGGCCCTGGCACCCAATTTGTCAATAAAAGAGCAGATTCCTCATTCCCTGGGTCATCCTCCTATGCTCAGCCCCTCCGGCCCTCGTGCTCACGACGGCCAGGCACTGAAAGTCCTTCCGGTCAATGAGCAGAATGCGAGTATCTCATGTTCCCTTGTTCTCCATCGAAAGAAAGCCACAAACAGGTAAGTGCTGCGGCTCTTGGGGCCACTCACCCTCCCAAGCCTCCGGCCACCATTGCGGGCTCGCGGGGCAGCACGCATCCCCAGGACGTCCTTCCCGGTGGGGTATCTGCTCTGCCTCACTGTGAACCTCCCACCCCGGGCGTGATAAAACCAATCGCCCCCCTGGTGCCGTCAGTGCAGAGGCTGGGAGCCTGGTTAATGCTTTCCAGCCCGTCGCGATGGCTCATCAGGATGATCCGTCTTGGCTACACAATCCAGTTTGCCAGATGGCCACCCAGGTTCAGTGGCATTCTACCCACCGCGGTGCAGGGTGAGGATGCCTTGGTCCTTTGGGCGGAGGTCGCCACCCTT
Organism: Myxocyprinus asiaticus; assembly: GCF_019703515.2. Taxonomy (NCBI): domain Eukaryota; kingdom Metazoa; phylum Chordata; class Actinopteri; order Cypriniformes; family Catostomidae; genus Myxocyprinus; species Myxocyprinus asiaticus. The sequence continues at coordinate 16,112,296 of NC_059378.1, read as the reverse complement.
CTAATGAAGGGAGCGATAGAGCCCGTCCCCTTAGCCAAGTCACACAAGGGCTTTTACAGCCCTTATTTTATGGTGCCCAAGAGAGAGGGTGGGTTGCGCCCAATTCTGGATCTGCGTGCCTTGAACAAAGCCTTACACAGGCTTTCGTTCAAGATGTTGACACAGAAGTGCATCCTGGTATCAGTACGACATCAGGATTGGTTCACGGCCATCGACCTGAAGGACGCGTACTTTCATGTATCGATCCTTCCTAGACACAGACCCTTTCTTTGGTTTGCCTTTGAGGGATGAGCATACCAGTACAAGGTCCTCCCTTTCGGTCTGTCCCTGTCTCCTCACTTCTTTACCAAAGTCGTGGAGGCTGCCCTGGCCCTGTTAAGGTAGAAGGGCATTTACATTCTCAATCATCTCGATGACTGGCTGATCCTAGCTCACTCGTGAGATCTATTGTGCGCACAAGGACCTTGTGCTTCAGCACCTCAACCGACTGGGGCTTCAGGTCAACTGGGAAAAGAGCAAGCTGTCCCCTGCACAGACCATCTCTTTTCTCGGTATGAAGTTGGACTCAGTCACCATGATGGCACACCTTACGAACGAGCATGCGCAGTTGGTACTGGCCTGCCTGAAGTCCTTCAGGCGGAGGGTAACGGTGCCGTTGAAACAATTTCAGAGGCTCCTGGGGCATATGTCATCCTCGGAGACTGTACTCCCCCTCGGGTTGATGCATATGAGACCGTTCCAGAACCGGCTACAGACTTGAGTCCCGAGGTAGGCATGGCACCACGGCACCCAGCGTGTGACTATCACGCCACGGTACCACCATACTTTCAGCCCTTGGTCAGATCTGGAATTTCTACGGCCAGGGGTTCCCTTAGAGCAGGTCTCGAGGTGCGTCATGGTCATGATGGATGCCTCGAATTCGGGATGGGGTGCCGTGTGCAACGGGCAGGCAGTATCGGGGCTCTGGCAGGTCCCCGCCTGCAATGGCACATCAACTGCCTAGAGATGCTGGCAGTATCGCTGGTCCTGCGGAGGCTTCGGCCATTGATTCAGGGCAAGCACATGTTGGTCCAGATGGACAACACAGCAACCATGGTGTACATAAACTGCCAGGGCGGTGTACGCTCACGTCGCATGTCGCAACTCGCCCACCACCACCTCCTTTGGAGTCAGCAGACATTGAAGTCTCTGCGAGCCACTCACCTCCCGGACGTCCTCAATCATACAGCGGATGTGCTTTCACAACAGGTAACGCTCTGCGGAGACTCCACCCCCACATGGTCCAGCTGATTTGGGAGAGATTCGGGGAGGTGCAGGTGGAACTGTTGACCTCCCGAGAGTCCTCTCATTTCTCCCTTTGGTACTCCCTGTCCGAGGCTCCCCTCAGCACGGATGCCTTGGAGCACAGCTGGCCACGGGGACTGCGCAAGTACTCGTTTCCCCCAGTGAGCCTCGTTGCACAGACATTGTGCAAAGTCAGGAGGATGGGCAACAAGTCTTGATGGTTGCGCTGTACTGGCCCAACCGGACTTGGTTTTTCAGACCTAATGCTCCTGGCAGTAGCCCCTCCATGGCACATTCCCCTGAGGCAGGACCTTCTCACTCAGGGGCAGGGCACACTCCAGCACCCGCGGCCAGACCTCTGGAACCTCCACATTTGGCTCCTGGACGGGATGTGGAAGACCTGCTAGGTGATAGACGTGATCACTCAGGCCAGAGCCCCCTCCACGAGGTGGCTGTACACTCTGAAGTGCTGTCTCTTTGCAAATTGGTGTTCTTGCTTCAGGGAAGATCCTCAGAGATGCACGGTCAGGTCTGTGTTGTCCTTCCTACAGGAGGTGCTGGAGAGATGGCTGTATCCCTCCACCCTGAAGGTGTACGTGGCTGCTATAACAGCACATCACGATACACTGGATGGGAGACCCTCACAGCAGCATGACCTGATCACAAGGTTCCTCAAGAGCCTAGGCCTCCTAGGCCGTGCCTGATTCCCTCTTGGAATCTCTGTGTGGTCCTACCTGCCCTACAGAGAGCCCCTTTTGAGCCCCTGGAGCAGGCCGAGCTCAGCACTCTGTCACTGAAGACGGCCCTCCTGGTGGCGCTCACCTCTATCAAGAGGAATGGGGACCTGCAGGCGGTTTCTGTCACCAGCAAATGCCTGGAGTTCAGGCCGGCTCACTCTCATGTGACCTTGAGACCCCGGCCTGGTTAAGTGCCCAAAGTTCCCAACACTTCCTTTCAGGATCAGGTGGTGAAACTGCAAGTGCTCCCTTCAGAGGAGGAAGAACCGGCCTTGTTGTTGCTGTGTCCAGTTCGCACCCTGCGCATCTATCTGGACCACACAGAGCTTTAGATGCTCTGAGCAGCTTTTTGTCTGTTTTGGAGGACAGCAGAAGGGGAAAGCTGTCTCCAAACAGAGGCTGGCCCATTGGATTGTGGATGCCATTTCTTTGGCTTACCAATCACAAGATCTGCCGTGCCCCTTGGGAGTCCGGGCGCACTCCACTAGAGGTGTTGCATCCTCCTGGGCACTGGCGAGGGGCGCCTCTCTAACAGACATATGCAGAGCAGCGGGTTGGCCTACACCCAGTACCTTTGTGAGGTTCCACAACCTGCGCATAGAACCGTGTAAGGGGGTTCAGTGGAAAGGAGGCGACGAGAAGCAGATTTCCTGGTTCAGGTAAGCGTTTTATTCTCCTCACTGCAGCAAATACACTCTTTCAGGGCTTTCACGCTGTTCAATAATTCACTCTAAAAATAAACAAACTACTTACAATAATAAACTCTCAGCTTCGCAATAATAAACTCTTGGCTTCACAATAGGGTCTCTGGTGCCCAGGCTCTCTCTCTCATCTACTTGCAGTGTGGCTCTATTTATGCCTCTCTCCCTGTGCTCACTGAAATTAGAGACAGGTGTTAGGCATAATTTAGCTCAGGTGTAAGCGCACTTACCACTTTCTCTCTCTCCGGAGAGATTCTTGACCACGCCCCCGCTGTCACATATCCCCACCGCCCGACTCAGACCGGGGCAGCATCCGGCCTGCCTACCACTCCCCCCCATTCCTGGAAAGGAAGTCGGCGACAGCCATCTGCGCTCCTGGTCTGTGGACCACCTTGAACTTAAACGGCTGAAGAGCCAGATACCAACGGGTGATCTGGGCATTGGTATCTTTCATGCGGTGGAGCCACTGGAGTGGGGCATGATCGGAACAGAGGGTGAAGGCCCGCCCCAACAGGTAGTATCGGAGAGTGAGGACCGCCCACTTGATGGCGAGACACTCCTTTTCCACGGTGCTGTACTTAGTTTCCCTCAACGAGAGATTACGGCTAATGTACAGCACCGGGCGCTCCTCCCCTTCCACCACCTGTGAGAGTATGGCCCCCAGCTCCCTGTCTGAAGCATCTGTCTGTAAAACAAAAGGGAGAGAGAAGTCAAGTGACTGTAAAAGTGCCCCCCTGCAAAGTGCGACTTTAACTTGCGTGAACGCCCGCTGACACTGCTCCGTCCACTGGACCGGGTCTGGAGCTCCCTTTGTAGTGAGATCAGTCAGCGGGCTGGTGACATCCGAATAATTAGGCATGAACCTTCTATAATAGCCAGCCAGCCCCAGGAACTGTCTCACCCGCTTTTTGGTCTTGGGACTCGGGCAGGTCGTAATAGTCTTGTCAATTTGGGGATGCACCTGCCCATGGCCCAAGTGGAACCCCAGATACCGTACCTCCACCCGCCAAATCGCGCACTTCTTTGGGTTCGCTGTGAGTCCCGCTCGGCGCAGCGATCTCAGAACCGCCCTCAGATGTTGCATGTGCCGCTGCCAATCATTGCTATAAATGATGATTTCATCTAAATAGGCAGTGGCGTAAGCTGAATACGGTCTGAGGATTCGGTCCATGAGACGCTGAAACGTAGCCTGGGCTCCAAACAAACCGAACGGAAGTATCACAAATTGGTGTAATCCAAACGGTATGGAGAAGGCGGTTTTTTCACTGGAAATTGGTATCAAGGGGATCTGCCAATAACCCTTCGTCAAATCCAATGTTGAATAAAATCGAGCAGTGCCCAACTGATCGAGCAACTCATCAATGCGAGGCATTGGATATGCATCAAATTTAGACACCGCGTTGACTTTCCTATAATCCACACAGAACCGTGCAGACCCATCGCTCTTAGGCACTAGAACAACTGGGCTGGACCAATTGCTGTGGGATTCTTCTATTACCCCCATATAGAGCATTGCATCCAATTCTTCCCGAACGATTTTCTTCTTGTGTTCGGGTAATCGATAGGGGCGGCTACGTAGCATGACCCCCGGCTCAGTCTCGATGTGGTGATGGATGAGGTTTGTACATCCTGGTAGAGAGGAGAACACATCCGCAAACTCCTGTTGCAACCTAGCAACCTCCGCGAGTTGACTCGGTGAGAGGTGGTCTCCGCAAGTGATCGGGGTGAACTGTTTATGTTTTGAACTCACCTCCGGTCTGAGCTCCGCCTTCTCGGGAACTACCATAGCCAACGTCACGGGGACCGCCTCCCTCCACAATTTCAGGAGATTGAGGTGTTATATTTTTGATGTGTGCCCCCTCTATCGGTTAGTTTAACCTCATAATCGAGATCTCCCACTCGTTGTGTGACATCAAAGGGTCCTTGTCACTTGCCGAGTAATTTAGAGCTCGATGTGGGAAGCAATACAAGCACTTTATCTCCCGGTGCAAATTCCCTTAGCTAAGTTCCCCTGTCATCCAGTTGGCGCTGTCGTTCTTGAGCTTGGAGCAAATTCTCCAGTGTTAGCTGCCCCAAAGTGTGGAGTTTTGCTCTAAGATCAAGAACGTATTGAATTTCATTTTTACTCTTTGAAGGTCCCTCCTCCCAGGCCTCTCGCAATACATCAAGCATACCGCGTGGGCATCGCCCATACAGCAGCTCGAATGGGGAGAAGCCAGTGGAGGCTTGCGGAACCTCTCGTACTGCAAAAAAGAGGGGGTCGAGCCATTTATCCCAATTTTTAGCATCGTCGTGCACGAACTTACGAATCATGTTTTTGAGGGTTTTGTTAAATCGTTCCACCAGGCCAACCGTTTGAGGATGGTATACGCTGGTGCGAATCGATTTAATACTCAACAACTCGTACAGTTCACGTAGAGTCCGTGACATAAACGTTGTGCCCTGATCGGTGAGGATTTCTTCCAGAATCCCCACCCGGGAGATTAAGTTGAAGAGTGCCTCCGCAACACTGCTTGCTGAGATGTTGCGAAGAGGCACTGCTTCCGGATATCGCTTTGCATAGTCCACTAGGACCAATACAAAGCGATGTCCACGTGCTGACCGTTCTAATGGCCCGACGAGGTCCATTCCAATTCTCTCAAAGGGGACCTCGATCAAAGGAAGAGTGCGCAATTGCGCTTTTGGGGTGGCCGGTGGGTTAACCAGCTGGCATTCGCGGCATGCCGCACACCACCTGCGGACATCGCCGCCAATTCCCGGCCAATAGAAACGGGCTATTAGACGGTTCAGTGTTTTCCTTTCTCCTAAGTGACCCACCATGGGATTATAATGAGCCTCCTGGAAAACCATTTCCCAATGGCTCCGTGGAATCAAAAGTTGGGTTGTATCCTCTTTAGTCTGAGCGTCCTGTGTCACTCTATACAACCGCTCATTTATAATCGCAAAATAGGGGTATGAAAGGGCGATGTCTGGCTGGAGTTGTTGACCATCGATGACTATCACTTGGTCGAATGCGTGTTTGAGGGTTTCGTCTCGTGACTGCTCCAAAGGGAAATCCCCCTCAGGGAATTCCCTGAGAAGAGGAGGGGCTGCAGCCTCTCCCCCTCTCTCATCATTATGATGTGGAGCTGTCGAGGACGGCCCTGGCTCCGCCTCTCCTGCCAGAGCATCGCACATTGCACATCTCCCTAACTTCATACAGGACCCATCCGCACAAATTCCCTTTAATAAAACTCTAAAATCAGGCCAATCAGTCCCCAAAATCAGCAGATGGGTGAGGCAGGAACTAACCGCGGCCTCCACTCTATGCTTTTTCCCCGGAATTTAATCGTCAGGGTCACCATCGGATACTTGTGAATATCCCCGTGCACACATTTCACCCTCACCGTTTTAGTTGTGTCCAATGCCTCGGGTTGAACCAAGCATTGGTGGATAGTGGTTTGATTACTTCTGGTGTCCACCAACGCTTGGTGAATACCCCCCTTGACACTTACCAGTATCCGGTACGCTCCGGCTTGGTCGGGGGCAGCCTGGGGGAGGTCAGAGACCCGCACCACCGTCCCCAGCTCCATCAGAGGGCACTGATCCCGGATGTGGTCCGGGTCCCCACACCTCCAGCAGGCTGGCCCAGGTGCTATGCCCGCACTTGGGTCGGCGGGTGCCCCCCCCCTGAGGGGGAGAGCGGCAGGGCATCGGGATAGGGGAAGGTGTCGGCTCCCACACCCGGGGAACTAGTCTCAGTGGCTGAAGTCCTCCTCGTCTGCGTGGATCAGGAACGAGACCTGGAGAGAGAGCAGAACGAGAGGAGATAGGGGAGGGGAATGAGACAGGGGGAAGAGAGAGAGAGTGGGAGGGCTCTTCCGCCCTCGGAATCGCCGCCATGTGGTCCTCCGCAAGCTGGATGGCTTCCTCCAGCGACACCGGGCGGTGGCACTGGACCCACTCCGCTGTCCCTTTTGGCAGTTGATGTATTAAGTGCTGCAGTACCACCTGGTCGATGATCCTGTCGATGCCGCGGTCCCCCGCTAGCAACCATCTTCGGCAGGCGTCGCGGAGCCATTGGGCGAAGGCAAACGGGCAGTCGGAGCTCTCCAGCTTCAGGCTCCGGAAGAGTTGACGACTTTCTTCCGGACTCCGACCAACCCGTTGCAGGATGTCTTTCTTTAAGTCTCCGTAAGCCAGGAGGCTCGTCGCTGGTAGTTTTTGAGCCACGAGCTGGGCTTCCCCGGACAGCAGCGGTATGAGTTGGGCCACCCACTGGCCGAGCAGCCAGCCCCAGATCTCGGCGGTGTGCTCGAAGAGATCCAGGAATGCCTCTGGGTTGTCCGCCGCCCCCATCTTCTGTAACGCAGGCGGGGGTAAGGGTGTGTGGGTGTCCGGGGTCCTGGATGAGGAGGCTCCGGATCGCCTGTCAGTCCTCTGCTTGAGCACGCATGAGCTCCACAAACCGGCGGTCTTGATCTTGCTGGAGCTCAAGCAGGGATTGCTGGTGGCTCCGATGCAAGCCAGCGAGGGCTTGGAAGATCTCAGCCAACTGGGAGGACTCTACGGGGCGAATTCCATCCATCTTCAAACTTTTTCCAGGGTTTCGGCACCAGTGTAACACTTCTCAGTGGAAGGAGGAGGCGAGAAGCATCTCAGAGTTATTTCTACTCCTGATGACGTCATGGTTGAGGGCCGTTCTGTTGTGTGCCTCATCCAATAGGAGTTGAGAGTTCGATCCTTTAGTGAGCAAGGCTTCATGGGATTTGTAGTCTGTTTTGTACTCCCTTTGTTTGATTTTGGCGCAGTTTTTATCAGTAAGATTTATGACTTTGTATGTGGGCCTCAGTTAGGTTTTACGACTGTGTTAGGCCTGCCTTTGTCTTCTATCTGAATACATGAGGCCCAACACAGTTCAACCACTTGCATTTTTTCCATCTTATGCACTGTATTTACCAATTTATTTATTATAACCTTTAGCATATTAGTACCATTTTGTAGTTTTTATTAGTTATTCTTGTTTATCTTTTTGTAAATAAAACTCATTTTATTACAACTGTGTGTTCTTTGTGTTGATGATACAGAAGATCTATAAAGGGTTAGGCCGAATCTCATGAATCCTTCAGATTATTCAGATGACCAACTCCCTCCAATTTACAACATTTTTATTTATTGAATGGTCCATTTGGATCATTCTTTTACTGTTAAGGTGAAACTCCTTAGCTGGTGCCCCGAGGATGGAGGAAGGGGCCATCTGATATTAATAATCACATACACCTTAAGTGAAGTGTGATCAAAAATCACCACATACTTTGGTGTCTTGCATGAGGCCCAGTTCATTTCAATTGGTGCCATGGTGATTACTTTTTGATGCTTGAGCTGTTGAGAGTGATCATTTGTACTCATTTAACATTGATTGTGTTATATAAAAATGTAAAGTTATACAGTGATGAAATGTTTCTTCAACACCCTGACAAAGATAAAGCTAGTGTGTTAACATGGTTATAAATGTAATCTTACATGGATATTTACAATAAGTGCAATCAGATGGACAGAAGGAGAGCACTTTATATTCCTTTGAAATGTAAAGAGTTCTTCACTCTAATAATGCATTACTGCATCTAGTTGTGGAATGCAAATTAAAAAATGAATTGAGGATTAAAGTGAAGAGTTTTTGTTCATAGAGGACATGTCTCCACTCTCTGTGTGGCCTCTAATGGCTCTGCATAATAAGGGTGGTATTTAACATTCTTCTCAAAATAATGTTTAATTACAGAGTGGATATTTCTTTCTGCTCCTCATTCACATAGATGTGAAAACAATTGTTATTTTCCTCTAGCTCTTTCGAGCCGCCGGGGTGAGATGACTTGTGAAAGGAGCCAACATTCGTCTAGAGGAGCGATGTGTTCTCTGAAATGCATGCCCTCGTTAATTTCATTACCTTAATGACAACTTCTAAGTACATATAATTCATTCCAAATGTTTTGCCTCTTCTTTGGGGTTAGACAGAGCACTTTTATAATGCAAATGCAGACATTATTGATAAATCTCACCTTTCAATGGTCTCATAGTTTCTCGATATCAACGAGATGTACTCTACTGCCTGTAATCATGTTTAATATCCCCCAGGCCCAATGAAAAATAAATTGAGCTCAGCTATATTCCCATGTTGTGTCGCCAGGCCTTAAATAGCATTTCATTTGACCCCATGTCATCAGCCAGCCATACTTGCTTTACTTTAAATAACAAACTGGATTCTGGTTTAAAAGTAATAATGACAAAGGGATGCCACGACCCCCATCTGCCATGAATTTGTTTTGAATTATTTCAGTGCTCTGACACCAATGCTGTATTGGTGCATGATTCATAGCTGGCTAACATATGTACTTGTCCCCCATTATACACATCTTGAGATATTCACTTTGTTTTTAGTCTTGTAATGCTATATGTAATGAATGTGACAACAAGCTTTGTGGGGAAAGTTACAAAGTGGCACAAAGTTACAAATCTGAGGCTTGTTGTTCTTCACACCTAGACAGCGAGAGGGGTCAATCTGACACTACCTTGTTCCATTTTAAAATGTAAATGCAGAAGTGGTGGGCGTTCAGTATGGGAGCCCAGAGGATTTGAGACGAGTCCAAGCTAGAACAAATGTGACCAGTAAAATAGCACTACTGAAGCTCGGACAAGCACCTTTGCACCTTTGCTTTACAAGGTATTTTCTTTTTAATATATATACTGTATATTAGCCAATATGAGCTCAGTATGTTTAATTATGTGCTACTTATGTATCAGTTCACTTATTGTTTTGCCTATGGAGTAAGAATAATAAACTAGTTTTCCCAATGACATTAAAAACTGAGTAAGATAATAATAATAATAATAATAATAATAATAATAATAATAAGCAATTATCGGGCAACAAGCAACAGCACCGCAGGGCCTTTAAGGCTATGTTCTGGACTATATTAGGCATTTCTCAAACATTATGCAACAAAGACAATGCACAAATTGCATACAAAATGTCAACTCAATTGGAAAAACAGTAATGTTGTTACATCCACTATAATTTTGTCATTGTTATAGTGCCACCAAGTGGCCGAGCCCCATTTCTTTATACATTTGTCCTCAGAATGAGCCCTTATATAAGTGTGCCAAATTCCGTGACAATATCTCATTCCGTTTAAGAGTTATAGCTGTTGAAGTAGCAGTGACTAAGTCAACTACTTATATTTTGCATGCCGTTGACACGTAAAATCAAAAGTACATTTAAAAAAAATAAATAATTACTCATAAATAGACTCCAGAGAATCTTGTGGCACTTGTTTGGTTGGGACTGAGTGAAAAACCTAGGACTAGTTCACAAAAGTAGATTTTTTACGTAATCTCAAATATTTAACGAATGGTTTGACGGACATCATTGGTTCTTGAGGCAAAGTTGTTCAGAATGAGAAGAGCTATCATCTGAAATGAATTGCTTGTGTTTTTTTAAAACACTGTGTTATATACAACTGTTAACACGCACAAAAATAGTGATATTAGATTTTTTTAAACTTTGCACAGACCTCTTAGGCCAAGAGTCAAATAGCTCCACTGAGTTTCATTCCAATTGACCTTTGTTAACCTTGTCTAATAGCTGCTGAAAGCTGAAAGCTTGAAATGTCCTCATATATATTGATGGCACCTGAGACAAAGACACTGCTTGCAAAGTTTGAAGTCAGTCAGACCAATGGTTCCATAGTTACAGCCATGGTTTTCCCTGTTATAGCGACACCAAGTGGAAAAACGACGCATATTTTTTTGTGCGTCCTCAGAGCCTATACACAAGTATGTCAATTTTAGTGAAGATATCTCATTTCGTTCTAGAGTTATAGCCATTTACGAAAAAGTGGCCATGCCTACTTCCTATGTTTTCATGTATCGTAGCTAACGTGAATAAGTTCAAACTTTTTAAAATCATTATTGATATTGACACTCCATAGAATCGTTTGGCATTGTTTTGGACCTGATCAGACGAATGGCCTAGGACTAGTTCGCAAAAGTAGGTTTTTCAAAAAACCTACCTCATGGCAGAAATGAAATTGGAGACATACATTTTCTTCATCTTGAGCCACAGATTCCATTGATATAAGACAAATGGTTAAAACGTTATGGCCATTTTTCGAAATAAAATTTTTTGCTCACTATAGAACCACCGTCTGGCCAATCGGGGCGAGACTTTGTGCCTGAGTAGCGACAGTGAGTACTACCTTCTGACCAAGTTTCATGTCTCTACGCCTTATGGTTTGGGCTCCACGATCTGTTTTAAGGTCGTGGATAATAATAATAATAATAATAATAATACAAATCTGAGCAAAAACAACAGGGTTTCTAGCACTTCATGTTTGAACTCCTAATAAAAAAAATCTGAGCAAAAACAATAGTGTTTCTAGCACTTCGTTCTTGAACCCCTAATAATAATAATAACACATCTGTAATTATCAACAAAACAAAACAATCAACAAAAGTTTGAATAGAGTCCGTACATTGAGCCCAAATTATCAGGAAGGTATAAAACTATCCTTACTAACTTACTAACTAACTGTCTTGCAGGCACTGTAATTGAGTTTTGCATTATTATGTGCCTATATATATATATATATATATATATATATATATATATATATATATATATATATATATATATATATATATATATCACAAAAGAATCACTGTACTTTGACTGTACTACAAAGTAATCATCAACATTTTTCTGACATTCTCATTCATTGTAAGAGGATGCATTAAACCATTTAAATAGATGCTAGTCACTCATTAATGATTACATTTGATTGACTTAAGTCTCCATGATTATTTAAGTTGCTTTTAATCATGACATAAATTTAATCAGGTTACATAATTAAATTACTGTGCAGCTGTTTGGGAAATCGTTGTGATTAATGAGTAAACAAATGTTGTAAAGTCATATATTTTACCATTACTTACAATGTGAACCCATCTCTGAAAACCTCCGCCAAGACCATTACTTTAAACAGAGGTGATTGATTGATTTTAGCTTTTTTTTTTTTTTTTTTTTTCTGTCAATACTGTAACAGAGTTCTCTGTAATTGATATTTATTAGTGGGTAAGACCCAGGTGATGGGTGATGTACTATCAACCGCTGACTTAAGGAAAGACACATGTTGGCTTTGTTGTCTTTATGACTTTCATTGCTCAATAAGTTGTTCTCTTTTGAGGAATGTTCAACCTGATCCATTATTACAGTGCATTAGAGAGATGAAATATTTATAGTTTTACTCTTAATATACAGTATTATTATAGTGACATCTTCAAAATGTATGTACTATTTTTAATCCCAAAGAAATTCATGTCATTTAAAGCATATTTAAAAGCCCATTAATTAAAGCAGGATATGGTTATAAAAGTATGTTTTAATTTTTCATAAGATTTCAGCTTTTCATTAGATTTGTAATGAATTCAGATGCCTCATAAGTACAGTTCCAGAGATCTGGGGCTCCACATTTCTGCTGTGAAATACTCAATGTACATCCCATCTTCAAGGACGCAGGAATAATAGCCTTTAGAAAGTGAACACAAAGAAAGGTCTTTTGATATTACATTTAAAATTTTAAATAACTTCTGGTTGAATTTTGCATGTCTTAACATGAACATAGCGATGCAATACATGAAGTGTCCATGACTTACAGTGCAACAGTGAATTCCTCATAGAATTCATTTAAATAAATCATCAGTGAAATCTGTATAGGTGCTTGCCACCTTTAACAATGTTACAATATCTCGTCTCATTCAAATAGCATAATTAACACACAAACTTGATGAAAGATATGAGACATTGGCAAGGTTCTAACAAAGACTTAAAAAAAATACTCTGTTGAGGCAAAATCCCACTAGCTGACCAAAAGTCTTGATTTTGGTGGTGGTACCACACCCTCTGATTGTTTTGCTGAAATCGCACCCTCTTCTGTCGAAGGGTCTGTCACACTCAGTGATTAAGAATGGAAGAGGGGTGATAGATTAAACAACTTACATTTTTCTTCGATTCCCTATCACGGATGGCAATGCATCAGATAATCAATACGAAGCTGTCCAGCAACTACTTAAATTAAGCTTATGACTCAGTTTTGGCTGAAAATTCAACTAGTGGGATGCCTGCCTTATAGAGTTCAAAAGAGAAGCACGTTACTCCCTATGTTTTTTTATTATTATTTCTTATTATTATTACTTGCAGTATTTTTTTTATTTTTTTCTATAATAGTTTCAGTTGTTCTGACTGTATTGATTAAGGTAATATTGTCTGACCTTTGGGACTAACAGACTCTTGATTTGAATTCTAGCCCTGTGCCTGCACTCTTAGCTGTCATTTGCTTGGGAAGAGTTATTGATTTTCTTTAAAGTGAGTGCTTATGCTTAGTCTGCGAGGATCAAGCTTTTTGACTGCTCCTCCTCAGACAATTAGCCCAGAGAATGATGGCTCTTTTGATCTGAGACCCTAATCTACCATCTCTGTTGCAAAATATGCTCCTGCACTGCATGAAAAGTAGATCATAGCACAAATAAACAAACACATTTGACTATGTTTTTGGTATTAACAATTGTATATGTTTTTGGGAGTTTTATTGTGTACATGTCTGCATATCCTTTCACAATAAATCAAGAATTATAACTCATGTTGTTATGCTTTTCAGCATGAAACAATAAAATAAAATAAATAAATAAAATAAAAATACAATAACAATATTTACTTCCAGGTACTTTCTTGTTAGCAGGCCCTAGGTTATAGGAAAATTGTCTGAAAAATGCTCTCACATTTAAACCTGTGCTTTTAATGGGGATAAGGCTACCTTAAAGCTAAAATGTGTAATTGCTGTGCCACTTGGTCACCAAATGGAATTGCAAAAAAAAAAAAAAAAAGATTGTTTTCACCTTAAAATGCTCTGTAATGAAAGATTTGCTGTGTGTGTGTGTGTGTGTGTGTGTGTGTGTGTGTGTGTGTGTGTGTGTGTGTGTTTGACACCAATATCGTTGTCTTGTTTATGTTTTAGTCTTTCTACAGTATTTGCTATTCTGTTCTCCCTACTTTCCCCAGAAGATTTCCCCAGGGTGCTGGAAAGTTTCTGTCCTGCCCTGAAAGGGGAGAAATGGAAATATATTAGGAGTACAAACATTTACTGTATTTTTTGTACATGCTTCCCCTGAGTAAATCAACAACAGCTAAAAATGGAGCCTTTCTACTGAAATAATGCTAATGTCACACCTCAAAATTACCTCTTGAAGCAATACTTGAAAGTATATTTAGATATATGGGCAGAATCTATAGATATATGGACCAAATAAGCATTAGTTTTAGACCAACATTATGGTTTTACCATGGTATGCAATGTTTCAATACGTCTTGATGGAATTAGTTAGACTAAAAGTCATAACATGCAGTTCTGTCAAAATTTACTTACTGTCATGTTGTTTCAAACCTTGTGTTGTGTGGAACACAAAATGACATGTTAAGCAGAATGACAGCTTCAGTCATCCGCTTTCTTTATATTTTTTATTTTTATTTTATTTTTCATTCAAAGTATAAAGATAAAGATATGAAAAAGATATGATAAAGAATGAAGACTTAGGTTGTAATTCTGCCAAGCATTTTTTCTTATTATTTTTGGAAGAAAGCCCACAGAAGAACCACTTTGGACGGAATGTTTATTTTTGGGTAAACTATCCCTTTAAAATGGTTTTCTTCCTGATCGGATCCTTTAAAATTAATTTGTTTGGTTTAACCTAATGTAGTCAGGTTGATTCAGTCATATTAAAGAATATTTTTGAACATTAAAACTACTTTATTATTTTTTAAAACACATCTGTTCCGCGAGCACTTAACCAACCCACACTAATTGTAAATGAAAAAGGTTTCCAAGCTTCATTTTCAGCCTATTACATGCTTGTTTATCTTTATCCCAGGGAGAGGGTTCTGGCTGGCTTTTCATATGGACGTCAGGTGCTAGGGAGTTTCATTTACACATCACCCAATGGTGCATCTGCCTTCACATCAAATGTGCCTGTCTGCTTGACACAAAGTCTAACCACTGGCACGGCTGGCACGATCAACATAAATGACTTGCCGCTGTGCATACGGCACCATTAGCGGTCAGAGTGGGATTGTTGACTAGACATTCAAGGCAAAAGGGGACCTTTGAACAGTCACTCAGATTATACAAATGTCTTTACCCCTAAGAAGTAAGAATGCAGTTTAAGTTTATTTACATAGAGATCATTGATTTCAACATGAACTCATTGATATTCTTAAGTATGCTTACACAAAGTGTTGTTCTAGCAAACAGACCTTTTTTTTTTTATTGACAACATCTAAAACGTAAACACGTTTTAAATTGTGATGGCACACACAAATCAGAATATTAGTGAAACACATTAATGTTACACCGTAACGTAGACCATGTTATATTTTAGATTTATTGAGCTTTGGTGTGAGACAATGTGGATTGGCCATTTGGTTGAGTTGTTGGAAGCTCTCAACAGCAGAATGGCTCAGTGCTCCTGGCTCTCGTATTCCAAAACACACACTCCGACACAAACCAATACTGAAATTGCATGGGTAGACTCATTACTTATAATTTTTTATTGTCCTCCCACGGTGTCAACCAGACACTTTGATTCACACAAACTATATAGATTGCACTTTATTTATGATAAAAGCACAGTATGTGCATGTAGGAGGGCCTCCAGGAAGAAGGTTGAGATAAACAAAACAAAAAAATAAAAATAATTATGAATGTCAGTGAATTATTAAAAACAAATATATCACATGAAGTGTCCTTTATTTTAAAGGAAAATAGCACTTCTCAGCACCCCTTCTGAGAAAAAACATTTCACAACAAGAATTTCATATTTCAAAACAATAGATACACAGATGAGCCAAAACAGTTGGTCCTCCTCGTGCCGCCAAAACAGCGCCGACCTGCCGAGGCATGGACTCTGCAAGATCCCTGAAGGTGTCCTGTTGTATCTGGCACCAAGACATTAGCAGCAGATCCTTCAAGTCCTGTAAATTGCGAGGTGGAGCCGCCATGGATCGGACTCGGTTGGTCCAGCTCAATCGGATTGAGATCAGGGGAATTTGGAGGCCATGGCAACACCTTGAACTCTTCATTATATTCCTCAAACAATTCCTGAACAATGTGTGTAGTGTGGAAGGGCACATTATCCTGATCATGTAAGAGGCCACTGCCATCAGGGGAATACCATTGCCATGAAGGGGTGTACCTGGTCTGCAGCGATGTTTAGGTAGGTGGCACGTGTCAAATTGACATCCACATGAATGGCCGGATCCATGTTTTCCCCGCAGGACATTGTCCAGAGCATCACACTCCCTCCACAGGCTTGTCGTCTTCCCACAGTGCATCCTGGTGCCATCACTTCCCCAGGTAATTGGCACACACATACACGGCCGTCCACGTGATGTAAAAGAAAACGTGACTCATCGGACCAGGCAACCTTCTTCCAGTGCTCCAAAGTCCAGTTCTGACACTCACGTGCCCATTGTAGGCGCTTTCGACTGTACAGGGGTCATCATGGGCACTCTGACCGATCTGTGGCTACACAGCCCCATACGCAGCAGGATGCGATGCACTGTGTGTTGTGAAACATTTCTCCTATAGCCATCATTGAAATTTTCAGTGACTTGTGCCACAGTAGACCTTCTGTAGTTTCGGTCCAGGCGGGATTGCCTTCGTTGCTCTCGCGCATCGATAAGCCTTGGGCACCCAACAAAGTTAAGACAAGAAGTAGTTGGACACTTTCTGGTCACCAAACATAGTGTAACATATCCATAGTTAATGAGATAAACTACACCTGTGATTACTCGGGTAAAATACATGTGAAGGGGAACTGACTTGACCAGTTGGTCAAAAGTAATTAAAAAAAAAAAAAGAAAAAGTTAGTTTTGAGAAATCAAACAAACAACAACAACAACAAAAAAGAATTATAATACAGCTACATTAAGTGTGAGTTAAGTGTCCAAGAGTGTTAAAAAAATAAATAAATAAATTAGGGCCACTGATTGTCTATTTCACTTGTCTACATTGTTATATGTTAAGAGTGTATAGTTCGTGTTATTTGTGCCTTAAGAGTTTGCTCATTTCTATCTCCACAGCTCTCTCTCCTGGCAGAGATTGGGTTTGGTGGTTCTCTTTTGTATGTGGATCCCTGTGACAGCCCCTTTGGGAATAAGACATTTGGGGTGACTCTGAACCCAGGTGGGAACCCCTCTTTTCAAGAACTCCCCAGGAGCGGTATGTTTCTGCAACTTCCTTTGTACTTTGACATGTCTTGCTAAAAATCTTTTTATATAGACTGATATTCAGAATGTAATCTATGAGTCTAATGGAGGTATGGTCCTCTGAGACCAGGGCAGCACAATTAGGAATGTGGAGAGAAAGTGATCTTTGTTTTGCATCAGTTTGTTTGACAGGTAGATTGCAAACTCATTTAATTGGTTAAGAAGTATAATTCAGAAATCAATAAAATATTTTCCTTTTCACAGTGAAGTCATTCATAGATTAATCTTTCAGAATATGAATTTATTAAAGAATGTCTCATATCTTTAGTAATTTGGTGGTCCAGCTTTACTTTCAAGGCAAATAATTTTGATTATGCTATTAATTTTTGCAAAAAAAGATAAAATCACATCAAGGAACAGTGAATGAGAGAAATATGACTACAATTGTTGGATGTTTATGACATAATGAACTTGGACTACTTATTTACTAATTAACAACATTCCATTTCAGAATATATTTCTGAAATGATGAAACAAATGGCCATAACTAGAGTTATGACATCTAGACTGTGCATCTAAAAGTTAGTCTGATAAAATCTCTGTCCTTGGTCCTTAAATTTATTTTTTATTTATTTTTTTTGCTGCTTCAATAGCTTAAAAAACATTGATGCATCAGGTTTTTACATATTTTTTTTCCCTAATGTTTAGAAAACTTTATTATAAAAAAGAAGGAAAAGAAAGTAAAAAAAAAAAAAAAAAAAAAAAAAAAAAACCTTGATAACATACTTCAAGCAGCCTCCATTGAAAAAAAAAAAATATTCTGTATATATATTACATTACGTCTGGGCTCTGAGACCCCAGGTATGAAACACATTTCTACATGCTAAGATTCTCTGTTTTGTGTACACAGTATTATCAAAAACAAAAAACTTGCACACTCACTGTTCCAACAATAATTTGAATCCAAAACCATGTGAAACGTTAACCACATGGTTTTGGATTAAAATTATTGTTGGAGCATTAAGTGTGTGAGTTTTTGTTTTTGATAGTATTATTTTTTTTGACTCAGCACCTTACAAAGTTTGTTTTTGGTGTGCATGTGTTCTTACAAACAAGCATTGCTGCTGTCCATGGTGCTGAATTGAGACTACTATATTTAGGAGTGCTGCCCATGACAGAAGACCTTAGCGCAACCCTGGCTGACCCTGGCTTGCTGCAGCCAGGATCACTGGGACGTGTCATTACTGAAGTGATAGCATGGGCTTATAGCAGGCCATCAAGTCAGGGCACGATGGAGACTGCAAACAGATGTCTTAGCAGATGTTTCGTGCCTGTTCCCTCTTCAGTATAGCTCTATGTCTGTTCACTCGGCAGACAATTAAGGCATTTCTGAAGGCTGTTTGAAAACAAATGTTCAGTTTTGCAAATCCTTTCGGTGGTGCTAGTGGCAAAAAGTATGTGTACCCTTTGGGAAAAGCTGGTTCCCTGTCTGTCACTCACTCGACGTTGTGTCGATGTAGTGACACTAGGGGTTCGATCTTGAGAGCCCCAATCACCATTGCTTAAAATAGAAAAGGCCAGTGAAAATTGCAGAGTGGAATTTACATGCCACTCTCTGCCCCGAACATGCGGGTATAAAAGGATATGGCGTGCATCACTCATTCAGATTTTTTCTTCGGAGCTGAATGCTTGTGTGTTCGTCCTCTCACCTCATGCTACGCTGTTGTATTTTTTACGCCGCATATCAGCGGTCACCCTCGCACGGTCGAGTGTGGTGCTTCCCCTGGGCGCTTCGGCAGCCTGAGTCTGTGGGTGCTAAAAGAGTATATTCGAAAGAGTATATTTCCTCTAAAAGAGCTTACGCAAACGCTGGGCATCTTTTTAAAGATGTCCTTCCGCGTTTGCGCTACTGGATGTGGCCATTATCTCTCCCCTCTGGATACCCATGAAATCTGCCTCAAGTGTCTGGGGCGCCAGCACGCCGAGGTTGCTTTTGTGGAAGGGTTGTGTTCTCATTGCGAGAACATGCCCATGAGAATGTTGCGGTTGTGGCTCACTTCCTTCTTCATGAAGCAAGGAGTCACCATGGTGCTCCCCGACCCGGTCCATCCTGGGCTGACACTCAGCAGTCGGCAAGCACCGCGGGCAATCTGGATGTGGACATGGGAGTGTTTCCGCCAGCTCAGCCCCCGCGGACCTCCCATCCCCCAGCACGCTCATTCTGTCTGGACGAGCTATCGAGCGATGCAGGCGGTCTGCCTCAGGGCGGGCTTAATGTGTCGTTCGCGGCTCGCGACAAGGATGAGCTTTCTGTCGCTGCATCGGAGGGTGGGCTTCTGCTATCGGAAGTGGATGAATCTTCTGAGCTCCCGCCCATGGGCGGTAGAGCACAGGATGAGAAGGACACTGAGATGGCAGCCATGCTTGCCTCGGTGGCTGTGAACATCGGGCTGAAGTGGAACCCTCCACCCTGCCCTGAGCATTCGCGGCTGGATGATTGGTTTCTGGACTCACCAGATGCCTGTCCTGGTTCAGTGGCATCCTCTCCACTATGGTGCAGGGCGAGGGTGCCTCCGTCCTCCGGGAAAAGGGAGCAATAGAGCCCATCCCCATAGCTGAGTTGAGCAAGGGCTTCTACAGCCCTTATTTTATCATGCCCAAGAGAGGGGGAGGGTTGCGCCCAGTCTTAGACCTGCGTGCCTTGAACAAGACCTTACACAGGCTTCCATTCAGGATGTTAACGCAGAAGCGCATCCTGACATCAGTACGACATCAGGACTGGTTTGATGCCATTGACCTGAAGGATGCGTACTTTCACGTATCGATCCTTCCTCGACACAGACCTTTTCATCGGTTTGCCTTCGAGGGACGAGCATACCAGTACAAGGTCCTCCCTTTCGGTCTGTTCCTGTCTCCTCACATCTTTACCAAGGTCACAGAGGCTGCCCCGGCATTGCTGAAGGAGAAGGGCATACGCATTCTCAATTATTTTGATGACTGGCTAATCCCAGCTCACTCATGAGATCAATTGTGTGCACACAGGGACCTTGTGCTTCAGCACCTCAACCGACTCTGGCTTCGGATCAACTGGGAGAAGAGCAAGCTCTCCCTTGTGCAGAGTATCTTTTTTCTCGGTATGGAGTTGGACTCGGTCGCTCTCAGGGCACGTCTTACGACCGATCATGCACAGTCAGTGTTGACCTGCCTGAAGACCTTCAAGCAGAAGGTAGCAGCACCAGTGAAACAATTTCAGAGGCTCCTGGGGCATATGGCATCCTCGGCGGCGGTTCTCCCCCTCGGGTTGATGCAAATGAGACCACTTCAGCACTGGCTACAGACTCGAGTCGCGAGCAGGGCATGGCACCATGGCTCCAATGACACATCAACTGCTTGGAGTTGCTGGTGGTTTTTATTGCCCTGAGCAGGCTCCGGCCGTTGATTCAGGACAAGCATGTGTTGGTCCGAACCGACAACACAGCGACCGTAGCGTACATAAACCACCAAGGTGGCGTACACTCGCATCACATGTCGCAACTCACCCGCCGCCTCCTCCTTTGGAGTCAGCAGAACTTGAAGTCTCTGTGAGCCACTCACCTTCTTGGTGTCCTCAACCGTGCAGCGGATGCGCTCTCATGGAAGGTAACGCTCCGTGGGGAGTGGAGACTCCACCCCCACGTAGTCCAGCTGATTTGGGAGAGATTCAGGGAGGCACAGGTAGACCTGTTTGCCTCCCAAGACTCCTCTCACTGCCCCCTGTGGTACTCTCTGTCCGAGGCCCCCCTCAGCACAGATGCCTTTGTGCACAGCTGGCCTCGGGGGCTACACAAGTATGCATTTCCTGTGAGCCTCATTGCGCCGTACTGGCACATTTCAGAGGCTCCTGGGGCATATGGCATCCTCGGCGGCGGTTCTCCCCCTCGGGTTGATGCATATGAGACCGCTTCAGCACTGGCTACAGACTCGAGTCGCGAGCAGGGCATGGCACCATGGCTCCAATGACACATAAACTGCTTGGAGTTGCTGGTGGTTTTTATTGCCCTGAGCAGGCTCCGGCTGTTGATTCAGGACAAGCATGTGTTGGTCCGAACCGACAACACAGCGACCGTAGCGTACATAAACCACCAAGGCGGCGTACACTCGCGTCACATGTCGCAACTCACCCGCAACCGGACCCACAACCGGACTTGGTTCTCGGATCTGATGCTCCTGACAGTAGCACCTCCCTGGCGCATTCCCCTGAGGCAGGACCATCTCACTTAGGGGCAAGGCACGCTCCAGCACCTGCAGGTGGACCTAAGGAATCTCCACGTTTGGCTCCTGGACGGGACGCGGAAGACCTGCTAGGTCGTAAAGCGTTGGTAGACATGAACACTCAGGCCAGGGCCCCCTCTATGAGGTGGCTGTATGCCTTGAAGTGGTGTCTTTTCGCTAACTGGTGTTCTTCACATGAGGAAGACCCACAGAGATGCGCCATCAGGTCTGTGATGTCTTTCCTTCAGGAAGTGTACGTGGCTGCCATAGCAGTTCACCATGATACACTGGACGGGGACCCTCACAACAGCGCAACCTGATCAACAGGTTCCTAAAAGGCGCGAGGAGGTTGAATTCTCCTAGACTGCGCCTGATCCCCTCTTGGGATCTCTCTGTGGTCCTACCTGCCCTACAGAGAGTCCCCTTTGAGCCCCTGGAGCAGGCCAAGCTCAGCACTCTGTCCCTGAAGATGGCCCTCCTGGTGGCACTCACTTCCATCAAGAGGGTGGGGGACCTGCAGGTGCTCTCTGTTACCAGCGAATGCCTGGAGTTCGGGCCGGCACACTCTCGCATGATCTTGAGACCCCGGCCCAGTTACGTGCCCAAAGTTCCCACCACTCCTTTTTGGGACCAGGTGGTGAACCTGTAAGTGCTCCCTCCAGAGGAGGAAGACCCGGCCTTGTCGTTGCTGTGTCCAGTTTGCACTCTGCGCATCTATCTGGACCGCACGTAGAGCTTTAGATGCTCGGAACAGCTCTTTATCTGTTTGGAGGACAGCAGAAGGGGAAAGTTGTCTCCAAGCAGAGATTAGCCCATTGGATTGTGGATGCCATTTTTCTTGCATACCAATCTCAGGACTTGCCGAGCCCCTTGGGAGTCCGGGCGTACTCCATTAGAGGTGTTGTGTCCTCCTGGGCACTGGCAAGGGGGGCCTCTCTAGCAGACATATGCAGAGCTGCAGGTTGAGCTACACCGAATAATTTTGCGAGGTTTTATAACCTACGCATGGATCCGGTTTCGACCCGAGTGTTACGTGGTAACAGCAGGTAGACCGGGTGACTGGTTGGGTGTACCGCTTGCATTGTACCTTTCCCCTTTTTTCAAAGGTGATAATGTGCACTTTTTTGTCCACAACAGATCCCCGTACCAGTGAACTCGGGACGCCTCTTTAATTCCTTAGCACTGTTCGGTGACGAACTCGGCAGAGGAGTAATGCCACCAGGCCCAGTACTCGTGGTATTCCCCTGTTCAGGTGAGCCCATGTGCTCGGGCTCAGTGCTCCATGCATGGTGATTCCCCCTTGGAAATCCTGTATGATGAGTTTCCACTGTTCGCTTTCCCCCCTTGGTGAAACCTGTGTTTCCCCTCATCAGAGCTTTCTCTGTCTCAGCCGCTGTGCTGCATACCCTCTCTGTAGATAGGGTCCTCCTGTGGTATCATTCCACATGTGTACTTCCCCGTTGGTAAGTCCATGTGAGGTATGCTCCACATGTTAACCTCCCTCCAGTAGGATGTGGTCTCCGTAGTGCTCTCCTTCCTGCAGAGGGAAGAGCACTTCCCAGCACTATTCTAGAAAGTGCTCGGCGGGAGATTGCTTAACAGCAAATTAAGAAAGGCACCGCCGGTAGCCTACTTGGGTAAGTGCCTCCTCCCCCCTTAACGGGACTAGGGAGACGCCTTACCTAACTTGCTGGAAGGTCACGACGTGGTTGAGCGCTCGCTGTGAGGCATGCAGCAGCTTACCCGTGTCCACTCTTCCGTGCCTCGTGACATGGTTCGGCACCTGCGGCGTTTCCTATAGTCACTACATCGACACAACATCGAGTGAGCGACAGACAGGGAACATCTTGGTTACTGATGTAATCTCTGTTCCCTGATGGAGGGAACGAGACGTTTTGTCCCTCCTGCCACAGTGCTGAACTGGCCGCTGTCATGGCCGGGACTCTCTATCGGCTCCTCAGCATAAATCTGAATGAGTGATGCACACCATATCCTTTTATACCCGTATGTCCGGGGTGGAGAGTGGCATGCAAATTCCATTTGCCAATTTTCATTGGACTTTTCTATTTTAAGCAAAGGTGATTGGGGCTCTCAAGATCGAACCCCTAGTGTCACTACATCGACACAATGTCTCGTTCCCTCCATCAGGGAACAGAGGTTACATCAGTAACCAAGAAGTTTTCTGTATTAATTGGTCATAAAATGTGATCTCATATTCATCAAAATCACAAGTATAGACAAACAACAAATGTGCTTAAGCTAACAACATACAAACAATTATGATCTTTCATGTCTTTAATGAACACATCCCATTAAACATTCACAGTTTTGTGGAAAACGTAAGTGAACCCCTAGACTTATGATGTCAACAAAATCTAATTAGAGTCAGGAGTTGACAAACCTGGCATCCAATTAATGAAACGAGATCAGAGGTGTGGGTTAGAGCTACTTTGACTTATAAAAAGCACTCAACATTTTGAGTTTGCTATTCAAAAAAAGCATCTGCTGACGAGAACCATGCCTCGCAAAAAAAAAAAAAAAAAAAAAAAAAAGATCTCAGAAGACCTATGATCAAGAAATGTTGCTTTGAATGAAGCTTAAAAGGGTTATAAAGTTATCTTAAAGAGTTTAGATATTCATCTGTCACAGTTAGGCAAATTTTCTATAAATGGAGATGATTTAGTACTGTCGCTACTCTCTCTAGAAGTGGCCGTCCAGACAAGATGACTAAAAAGGCACACTGCAGAATGCTCAATGAGGTAGCAAAAGAACCATAGACAGCTAAAGACTTGAAGGAATCATTGAAACTAGTCTACATCTCTATTCATGAGTCTACTATGTGGAAAACATTAAACATGCATGGTGTCAGTGGCAGGACACCAAGAAGGAAGCCGCTGATTTCCAACAAAAATATTTCTGCACCCCTGAAATTTGCCAAATACCACCTTGACACTCAACAATGCTACTGGGAAAATGTTTTGTAGACTGATGAAACTAAGGTTGAATTGTTTGGGAAGAACATGCAGCACTATGTATGGCGTAAAAAGGACACCGCATACCAACATGGAAAACATCATCCCAGTGGTGAAGTACGGTGGAGGGAGCATCATGATTTGGGGCTGTTTTGCTGCATCAGGGCCTGGAACACTTGCCATCATCGAGGGAAACATTTATTTGATCATTTTTCAAGATATGCTACTGGATAATTTCAGGGTGGCTTTGCACCAGCTGAGGCTAAGTTGGGTGATGCAGCAGGACAATGACCTTAAACATCGAAGTAAATCCACTACAGTATGTCTTCAAAGAAGGAAAATCCATCTTTTGGAGTGGCCAGGTCAGAGCCCAGACCTTAACACAATATAGATACTGTGGAATGACCTCAAGAGAGCCATTCACACCAGACATCCTAAGAATATGGCTGGGCTAAAGCAGTTCTGTACGTAAGAATGGTCCAAAATTTGTAGTGCAAGTCTAATCTGCAGTTATCGGAAACGCTTGGTTGAGGTTATTGCTGCCAAAGGAGGACCAACCAGTCATTTAATCCAAGTCATTTAATATATTTTTTTTTTTCCCACAGCACTGTGAATGTTGTGTGTTATTAGCTTAAGCACATTGTTGATTGTCTATACTTGTGACTTTGATGAAGATGAGATCACATTTTATGATCAATTAATGCAGAAAACCAGCCAATTCCAAAGGGTTCACATAGTTTTCTTGCAAGTGTGAACAGCTAAATGTCTCAATTTTGTAATACTAAATATAAGCATTGTTGGAACACTGCTTGTCCAATAAGATTAGAGGACTGGAAATAACTGTTATGTACATTTATAACATGCATTTGTTTGTGTGTGTGTTTGTGTGTGTGTGTGTGTGTGTGCATAAATAGAATACACTTGTGCCGCTTTGATCAACAACTGTAGATGTTTCATCATTCAGAGATTTGTGGCATTGATTTAGGCATTGAATTGTGGCATTTTTTTTTTTTTTTTGGTCTTTCACCCAGTGTAAATGAATTATGAAAAATTGTCATTTAAACCCCCTGCTGGTAAAACATATTGACCACACTAGGTGATGAAAAGTGTGTAGAAAGTTTGCAAATATTTTTCTGCGAGTTTTGTGCAAGAGCTCTACTTTCCTTTGTTTCTTGCTTAATTATGGGCTGTACAATTTAAGCTGTTGTGTCTGTTGTGTTTGCATTTTAATTTGTCAGTTGACATGCCAACTGCTGGGACAGATTAAGTTAAATCAAAGCTGAGGCTTTTGAAAACATATTCCTGTTTAATCTCCTGCTTAATGAAATTGCTGTAGCCCCAGTGAGATGCATTTTTACAGAAGAGAGAATCAGATATACATATCTGCAAAAAAAAACAAAAAGAAAAAAAAAGAAAAAAAAAAAACAGCAAAGACAGACATTTAATTGATATACACTTGATTGTTTTGCTTGTTGATTTTTCATGAAAGCACTTTTTTATTGTCTCTCTCCTGTTCTGTTTTTTTCCTCAGACATTGAAATGAATTCCAGGATCTTGTTTGCTTATGGTTCTGAATGAAACACAACAATTAATGTGATGCCTTTAAGACTCACGGAAACATTTCTTCTGTGTCCAATACCAACAGAGCAGGCCTACCGAAATGATTCAGTAAGGGAAATTGTTTGTGTACCTGAATTGTGGCCTCTGGAGAACACGTGTTGTGCAGTTTTATTGAGCCATGACTCTATTGTATTTATTTTGGATAAATTCTCCTGGTTGGGAAATGAGTCAATGAGATGCTGGAGGACATAAACAGAATCCTGGCATATAAAAGCATCGCTTTCTTTATTAGCCTTCTGCTGTGCTGACTTTTTTATTTTTTGATTGCATAATTTCGTTAACATTTAAAGCCGGTCACATATCTGAGGGAGAGATAACAGAAAATATGTGGGCAACTTCAAACAATTTGTACATGTTAATTTCAAGTTGCTGACAGGTGGTTTTATTCACATGGAAAGAATTGTGTCCCTGGGTTTTTTAGAAACCCAAGTGGAAGTGAAAGAAGCCTTTGAATAGAAATGTAGTCATTTGCATATTTATTTAAATGCGCTACAGCTATGGGACCCATGTAGGAAACTTTAATGAACAAATGCTTACTACTGCTGTCAGGAAGAGAGACATCCTCTGTGCATTGTCACTCAAAACCATCACAATGTGTCCTGTCTCTCACCCTTGGTCTGGCTTCTCCTCTGGGTCTCTCTTTTTTCCACCCTCTTTATTTTTTCATGTCATTTCTTTTTGCTTCTATTCATGTAAGAGTCTGTATGAAATTTGGGAGTATAAATGTACACAGTATGGGTAAAAGTGCCCATGCACCTCCATCATTATGTAGGGAACAGTACGTGTGTTAGGAATTTAATTAAACTGTCGGCATGTCTACGCCATTATGTAGGGAAATTTATAATGGAATTATCCGCATTCGACAACCATCATAAGGATAAATGACAAATAATTAGATTATTTGTCTGAATAAAATTCTGCACCATTAAAATCGTAATACGTCTTGTTGTATCTGCTCACAATTTCTATTGTCAGGAATTAACTTTAATATGGGAATTATGATTAATTCACTTATTGGAGTAATATTATTCTCATGGCTTATTGAAAATAATATCACAAATATTTTAGATATAGTTCTGAGCTTCGGCGCAAGATCTTTGAAAAATCAAGTGATGAGATTATTTATCAAAATATACCACAGTTAATTCATCTTTGAAGAGAAACTATAACTGCAAATAGCCCTAATATACTTCACCCCATCATTCTGGAATTTAAGAGACAATCAATTACATACCAAACACTTGTACTTTCTTATTAATTTACAGTTATAATGCATGATAGAACATCCTACTAATTCGTTTTTTTAGTTTTAACATGGATTATACATTACATGTTATGAAAAACATAATTGTCAGGGTTATCATCTGTATAGTCATGTGAGCTGGTGAGCTGGAAATATGCCTCATGATTAGTATAATAGTTTTAAATGTGGATAGTTGGTTATACTGAAGAACAATGGAATGTCTTTGTTCTGAAATTCCCATGGCAACCATTGGGAAGTTTCTTAAGCACATTCATGTGAAGAGTTAAGTGGGGGTTTATCTGATTAATAACAAAGGCAGATGAGCTTCACTGTGCCTTTCCCAAGATTCCCCACTGTTTTTACAGCAGTTAAGATTAGCCAGACTTGCTGGTGCCAGTCCGAATCTCTTCATAGCTCAGGAGAAAGTCAGTGTAGATTCTGTATTTAAATCATTCTGTGTAGAGTTGTTGAATTTCTCTTAGTTATCTTCTGCATCAAAGTCCTACAAGTCACACATAAAAATCAATAGATGTAAAAAGTGCACACTGACCTATACGTGGAGTACACCAGATCTGTTTAAGAGAACACTGGCAAGATTGTTTCCGTTGATTGCTTGTTTATTTACTTATTTGTACATTCATGCACCATTTAATTTCTATACTTTGTTCCTTCTTTCTTTCCGTTGACCATTTGGTTGGATATGGACAAGTCTTTACTGACTTTTTTTTCTTAGCGGTTTTTTTTTTCTTAGCAAGAGATATTTAAGCATTCCATAACATCTGACTGTTTCATAATCCACTGGCACTGAAACAATTTGAAGATGTAGCTTTAAAGATTCTTATTTGTGAATACTTTAACCAACCAAAGGATTAGTTTGCATAAGCACAAAACTTTCAACTTTCAAGGGTGTCACTAAATTCTTTACTCTGCACTACAGTTGAAGCTGAACAGTGTAATTTCTGCATCACCATACGGAATTGTGAAAATAACTGCTATTTTGAAAGCGCCACAGTGTTTACATTTTTCCTTATTGTTGTCTCTGCATAATAAGCTGGGAAAGGAGAAAGTATTTTAACATCTAAAATATTACACACTTAAGCTTTAAGGCTTATTTGCAAGCTGGCCCTGTTGGCAACCAATCTACTACTTTACAGTTTTTTGAGGAATGCACAGAGAGGAAGCACAATAGCTCATTAGCTTAGGTTTGGATGTTTAGAGTTGTGGTCGATTTGATTACACATCCTTTTTTGCCATTTTGTAATTCTTCCTCTCAGAAATGAGCTAGAACTTTTTGCTCTCCAATTATAAATTTTCTGTCATTCACTTTGCACAATCTCTGTGTAACAACTTATATCGCTCACTCATTCAGCATTTGCACCCATTAGTAGGCACATATTAGGGACTTTTATTCATCCATGCAAAAAGACAAAGAGCATCACAGTAGTATGTGAATAAAATGCTACAATTTATGATTATATTTGAAGAAGCTTGATATATCGTGATTATACTTCAAAGAGTTGTTAGTTTGCCTGATGAGTAGCTTGATTACTTGGGCTCGAGGTGCTTTTTAAGGCTCTGTTAATTAAAGGAATGCTTTACTGCAGCGACGCCCTTGCCAGCACGTTCCTGCATGTTTGAGTTGATCCTCATGTGTTCTCTTTACTTTCTGCCCTTAAACCAATGAGCGTTTGGAATGCACTCAGGCTGAAAATTGCCTTTTCTGCCATCACTATCATTTGATTAGTATTCCAGCAAATAGACATGCAAATAAAAAAGAGGGTGCATTGCATTCCAGACAAAAACATGGCACTTGGTCAATAACATTATGGAAATGTTGCTTCTACTTCTTCAGCTCTTTGTTTGAGTGTGATAGCGCTGCTGCCAAAGTGCACAAGGGCCTTAAGTTGAGGAAATTACTTGGACTATCTGCTGCTGTCACTCATAAATGTTTTCTCAATAGTGGCACTTCTTCCCATTTACCGTGATTAATATGTCAGTCTGATGCTGAACTGCACGTTTCCTGTCAATGCAGATGCAATGCATTAGTGAAGAGTGTTTTTATATATTTCATGCTGAACTCTTAAGAGGTGCTGCTATGTAAATTTAAATTTCAAGTTGTTATACAGAAAGGATATTAACTTTATAACAATCTACAGCTTATGCATTACCCCTTTATGGTGCACATTGTGTTAAAATGCTCAAATGTTGTAATGATGTTTCTACAAAAACATTTTTTATTGTTTATATATATAGCAAAAATCACAAAATTTTGAGATATGTACAACCCTCATTGTTAGTCTATTGTGCACTTTTCTACTTGGCCTTTCAGTAGAATATAACTGTTATTTATTTTTTGTGTTTTTGAAAATATGAAACTGAAATCTTAATTGTGTCATTTATTATTATTTGAATATAAACATTTCCAGATAAATAAATAAATGTTAAAGTTGATTTGTTGACAAAAACATCTAACTGATCCAGAAATATGTTTAATATTACAATTTGAGGAGCACTTTATCATGTGTCTTCCCTGCATGGGTGAACGAAAAAAAAAAAAAAACCAGCATATTATTGGTTTCTTAAAGACTGTCCTTTTTATTCCAACAATAAAATTTATTGTGTTTATTTATTTATATTTCTGAAATAAATTGTTTTTAGTGACACTCTGTGGTCACTAAAATACTAGGGCACTTCTCGCAAAGAGTAAGGGTGTAACCCCAGTGTTCTGGCCACATTCCCCCCATTGGCCCTTATCAGTCATGGCCTCCTAATAATCCCCATCCCTGAATTGGCTATATAACTGTACTCCCTCCTCTCCACCAACAGCTGGTGTTCAGTGAGCGTACTGGCGCTCTTTGGCTGCCATCGCATTATCCGGGTGGATGCTGCACACTGGTGGTGGGTGAGGAGAGTTTGAGTGTAGTGTCAGAAAAGTGCTATGTAAATATACAAATAATAATAATTAAAAAAAAAATACAAAAGTGAAAGGTGATGTGTTGCCATATGGCAACACCATACCATAGAGGGTTATGGAATACATTTTCATCAGGCCCAAAATCACACATTCTACTGAAAAAAAGGACTGTCACTCACAGCACATGGAAACATGAGAATGGCATTTTGTGGTCTAGATGTGCTTTTGATGGAGGGTGGGCGATGCAGCAGCTCTGTGGGCCATAAGCTTTCCACCATCTCTTTTCAGAAGGTCGGGGCTACTCCCTGCCTGGCCTGGCTAGGACTGTTGTCTTATCTCTTCTGCAGAGGGAGAGCTGCTCTGTTTGTCCTGCTTAGTTTATTCTGTTGCTCGGACCCCTGCTGTTTAACACCGTATCAGAGATTTGGCTCCTGTCAAATGGCTTTACATTTGGCCTTATTGCACTGAGAAATGGACTGAAGAAATGCTTGACATTAAAATATATAGAAATGGATTTAACATAGGAAACATACACACACTCAAAGTGAAGCATATACATGCACAGCACCTCATATGAAGCTGAATCTTCTAGTGCACATAAACTGTTCCCAAACAGTGGTTGAAATGCCGAATAATTAATATCATTATAAATTTACCTGTTTGACATAGGCTGACATGTGTTTTATTGACATACAATTTTACATAACTAGGATTACTGATAGCAGCTGTTCAAGCAATACATTATAATTTCTTCTCACAGTTAGAAACACGTCCATTTTCATAATTGGTGCTTGCTGACAATTAATTTGCTTGCAGAAGCTTATATATAGAGCCTTATGAAGAAATTGAGTAAAGTCCAAGTCAAGTTGATCTTTATTGTCATTCCGCTGTATGTAGAGGCATACAAGGATCAAAATGTCATGCCTAACAGGACCACGGTGCTACATTTATAGACATACACATAGTAGAGGTCTGCATGGGCCTTAAAATGAAACCCAACCTGTACCCGAGATCGTGTGGCCCGAACGATACCTTCAGATTTTAAGCTGAACCCGACCCGAACCCAAAATCGCTTGCTATCTAATTTCTTTTCCTAGCAAGTACTGTTGCAATATGCTGTATTTTATGTAAGCATATGGGCAACATTTGTAACAGTACTGAAACAGTAAACATACACAGTTTTAACAAGGCACAGCAGCCCATCAGTACACTAGAGCAGAAGGGGGAAAAAAGCATTGCCTTACTGTTTATGTGCTAAAAATTCACTTGGTGCAGAACAATCTGAAATAATATGAAACAATGCAAGAGTCCCCTCTTTACAGCCTGAACATGTTCAGAACGTTGAATCTTTGTGACACCTGCACTAAAAACAACTAGATGCAACGCAAAGAATGAAATAGAGTGCAGGTGTCTCTACAAGTTCTTTTTAGCTTGACGTGTTTAAAATGTGCCAGTCCTGCGCAAGACCATGCAGAAAAAGCTAGACACGTGTAAATGACAAAGACATTCGTCCAGCATGTGTTTACAGTTGTGCTCAAAAGTTTGCATACCCTGGCAGAAATTGTGAAATTTTGGCATTGATATTGAAAATATGACTGATCATGCAAAAAAACTGTTTTTTATTTAAGGATAGTGATCATATGAAGCCATTTATTATCACATAGTTGTTTGGCTCCTTTTTAAATCATAATGATAACAGAAATCACCCAAATGGCCTTGATCAAAAGTTTACATAGCCTTGAATGTTTGGCCTTGTTACAGACACACAAGGTGACACACACAGGTTTAAATGGCAATTAAAAGTTAATTTCCCACACCTGTGTCTTTTAAAATTGCAATTAGCGTCTGTGTATAAATAGTCAATAAGTTTGTTAGCTCTCACGTGGATGCACTGAGCAGGCTAGATACTGAAGCAGAAAAGAACTGTCAAAAGACTTGCGTAACAAGGTAATGGAACTTTATAAAGATGGAAAAAGTTATAAAAAGATATCCAAAGCCTTGAAAATGCCAGTCAGTACTGTTCAATCACTTATTAAGAAGTGGAAAATTTGGGGATCTCTTGATACTAAGCCAAGGTCAGGTAGACCAAGAAAGATTTCAGCTACAATTGCCAGAAGAATTGTTCAGGATACAAAGAAAAACCCACAGGTAACCTCAGGAGAAATACAGGCTGCTCTGGAAAAAGATGGTGTGGTTGTTTCAAGGAGCACAATACGACGATACTTGAACAAAAATGAGCTGCATGGTCGAGTTGCCAGAAAGAAGCCTTTACTGCGCCAATGCCCAGTTACAATATGCCCGACAACACCTTGACATTCCTCACAGCTTCTGGCACACTAATTTGGAGTGATGAGACCAAAATAGAGCTTTATGGTCACAACCATAAGCACCATGTTTGGAGAGGGGTCAACAAGGCCTATGGTGAAAAGAATATCATCCCCACTGTGAAGCATGGTGGTGGCTCACTGATGTTTTGGGGGTGTGTGAGCTCTAAAGGCACGGGGAATCTTGTGAAAATTGATGGCAAGATGAATGCAGCATGTTATCAGAAAATACTGGCAGACAATTTGCATTCTTCTGCACGAAAGCTGTGCATGGGACGCTCTTGGACTTTCCAGCATGACAATGACCCTTAGCACAAGGCCAAGTTGACCCTCCAGTGGTTACAGCAGAAAAAGATGAAGGTTCTGGAGTGGCCATCACAGTCTCCTGACCTTAATATCATCGAGCCACTCTGGGGAGATCTCAAATGTGTGGTTCATGCAAGACGACCAAAGACTTTGCATGACCTGGAGGCATTTTGCCAAGACGAATGGGCAGCTATTCCACCTGCAAGAATTTGGGGCCTCATAGACAACTATTGCAAAAGACTGCACACTCTCATTGATGCTAAAGGGGGAAATACACAGTATTAAGAACTAAGGGTATGCAGACTTTTGTACAGGGGTGATTTCATTTTTTGTTTGTTGCCATGTTTTGTTTTATGATTGTTTTGCCTGCTCACTCATGTTTTCTTTAAAAATGGTACATATATTACCAATTCTCCAAGGGTATGCAAACTTTTGAGCACAACTGTACATAGGAAAACAATGGGAAAACAGAACAGACATGTGCAAAAACACGTTCGGTGTGAACGGCCCCTAACGCGTCCATTCGTGCATGTCTGTGAGTGAGAGCATGTGCGTGAAACAAGTTCGGTAAGCCTGTTTATTTTTTCATTCATACAAACCCGAACCCGACCCGAACCCGAAGACCTACTTGAAAAACTGACCCCAAACCAGCCCGAAAACCATCGGGTTCTCGGGTCCCGTCAGGCCCGGGTCAGGTTGCAGATCTCTTACACATATCTAGCCTATATAAAAGAATTATTTAAAGCTGCACTACGTAACTTTGTGCTCTCTAGTGACATTTGTAGTTGAAATGTAAAATTGCAAGCAATTTGCGGAAGACCACTTTACAACCGTCGTGTTTCGACACTGCTCCTCTGGCGGATGATTCTCATGATTTGAGGTTACCTGGACATTACCTGTGTGTGATCATGACTGGGAGAAATTCAGAGCCAGAGTCATAACATGCTATTTTCATGTTGATATTATTATGTTATACGATTAAACATTTAAAAATGAAATATTACCCGCTTTGATTAAGATAAACAACACTCTTATTTACATATTTTGAATGAATGAATTGTACACTTTTCTGACACTACACTCAAAGTGCTTTTACATACAGAACAGGGAACTCTTCTGAATCACCACCAGTTACAAGTATATTTTAAAATGATTATTCAAGTATTTTATCGACTTTATTAATGTTTGTATTGTATTATACTTATCAATTTAAGAGGTGAAACTCATGATACTGCTGATTTGAGTTTAATGTAAGACATCATTATTTTTACATTATTAGTCTCATCCACGAAATCAATGATGAAAACATTTGTTGATGAAATATTTTTTTTCGTCAACAATAATGAAGATGAGATGAAAAAGGCACATCATGAAGATTATTAAATGATTTTATTAAAGCATGTTGTTTACGAAAATATGACGATAAAAATATACTGCAAGATATTAACAGTGCTAGATATAAACAGAAGAAGAAACATCTTCTTTTTTTAAAAATTTATTTTTAATTCATTAATTCAGTATGTTGGGGATGTCTCTCCTTGAGCTGCATGAGTTGAACGCGCTAACACCGGCAAAATGAACCACTTTAAAATGGGGTATTCAAATGCTTCCTATTTATATACGAGATTCATCAATATATCCACAACATTAATGGAACAACTTACATCTGCACAACGAAACAAATGAACGTGAACTTGAATTAAATTATGTGCTAGTTAGAATAATCGTAATTTGCGATGAGTAACTTGCATTGTGAATACGCGGTTTCCATAAGAAACACGCTACATGCAATGTGTTAACGGAAAATTAATAAGTGTCTAAAGCATGAAGAACTCAGAATACAGGATAACTTTTAAAAAGTAGCTAATACTTCCATCTATACATTATTATTTCAGGAGCTCAGGTTTTTCACAAGGACAGTAGACCAATGTACATTTATACTGTATGTTTTATACGTGTTTACATTAGAAAAAGTTTATTAAATATTTAAATATTTGATAAGTTTGGTCTGTTACAGTTTGACACTTTTTTGTCCATTTTGTACGTCATCATCAAGTAAAAGATATTATTTTCATTGACTAAAATTTTGTCATTTTTGTCAGAGTAAAACTGCCTAAAATTAATTAATATAACATGATGAAATATTGACTATTTTTAAAGGATATTTTTGTCAAAAGACTAAAACTTTGACTAAAACGATAAAATGGAAAAAATTAACACAGCAGTTGATAAAGCAAGTGAAACTGTAGGCCTAATAGCACTGTAAACTAAAAATATAAGATGAGCATTAATGGGGATAAAGTATACTTTATTAAACATGAAAATAATATGTACAAGAAGTCAATTTCAGAAGTCACAAGTATTAGTAAATATGCACAGTAACTTCCCCTGACAACGGATCGTGATCAGTAAACACATGAGTAATGTTCAATTCATAAAAGCATTACCCCTACCAGACAACATACTGTATCCAATTCCAAGCATTATAGCAGGTAAACAACTTCTCGGATAACAGATAAACATCCATCCAAACTGCAGCGATGCCATCCTGAAATGTGTGACAGTGACTGACTGAACTGAACAGTGTCCTCAGCCGGAACACGTGACAGCCGGTACATCTTTCCTGTGTTTACGGATACGAGGTCATGATGCAAAGAGGAATGACATAAGCCAAATCCACCAAATCCGACAGCTCAAAATACAAATTATTTTTATAGGCTTACCGAAATTAATCAGGGTAAGGTAAGGACATTGTTTTGAACACTGATTGTTTATGTACTTAATCAATAATGGCAATTTGTTCATTTTTAACCAAAAAATCTTACATAGTGCAACTTTAACTAAACATATACTTTCAAATTTACTTACATGTAACTACACATAGTGCAACAATATAGACAGTGCCAAAAGTGCAAACAATGCAAAGGACATTAAGGGCCATAAATACACAATGTATACAACACAATAACAGAGAGTCCTTGTAAACATATGTGTCCCAGGTGAACCAGGATAGTAGCAAGAGGTTAAAGTGTCAAGTGGGGTGGGACTGGGGGTGTGTAGAGAAATGTTCTCAGTTCGGGGGGCTCTCACAGCCTGAGGGAAGAAGTTGTTCTGGCAGAGCTGGCTCAGGTGCTCTGGTACTGTCTTCCTGATGGCAGGAGCTGGAAGAGACTGTGGGAGGGATGGGTGGGGTCCTTCACAATTCTGGTGGCTTTGCTGGAGCACCGTGCAAGGAAAATGTCCAGAATGGAGGGGAGAGGGACACAGATGATCTTTGCAGCTGTATTCTCTGTCCGCTGCAGGGTCTTGTGGTCTGCAGTGCTGCAGGTCCCATACCAGACGGTGATGCAGCTGGTCAACACACTCTCAATGGTGCCCCTGTAGAATATGGTGAGGATGGGTGGAGGGAGACTTGCTCTTTTTAGCCAGTGCAGGAAGTAGAGGCGCTGCTGTGCCTTCTTGGAGATTGATGTGGTGTTGGTGGTCCAGATGAGGTCCTCTGTGATGTGCACCCCCAGGAATTGAATGCTGCTGACTCTCTCCATGGTCGAGCCATCAGTGGTCAGTGGGAGGTGGTCAACGGAGTTTCTCCTGAAGTCCATCACAACCTAACCTTAACAATTGATGAGAAATATTTCAGAGTAAAGCGAAGGTAAAACTTCATTGAAAAACCAGTTTTGATCAGCCAGAAATCTGAATATTGTAGGGTGTTGGTTAAAGCCCAGGTCCTCCATTACTCACAGGTCTCACTAAAATAATTGTTGAAATTGTTTTTTTGATACATACAGAGACAAATTGTCATGCACAAGTTGCATTTTGCTAGTTTAGTTAAAAATGTGATTATTCATGTCAAGGGAGGGAAATGGAGGTGCTTAACAGTTTCAAAGAGAAGAAAGGTGTGCAAAGTTTGGTAACACTGCTCTAGTGCTGTAGATCTGTGAGAAAGACCCACTCCTCTCTTTTGATCACACTGTCTCTGCTTTTAGTGTACAGCAGAGTGCAGCCCAGTATATACAGGACCACCTTTTCCTAAGGTTATTTACTTTAGTGCAGCCCTTCTGCTGTCGAGATAGTCCTCACCCTGCAGAGCCTGGCCCTTGCCATATATACTGAGAGACATGGCCACAGTTTAGCCTCTGCAAATAGGGAATCATTTTATCCTCCAAGAATTTACTGTTGTGCCTTTCTGCAAGCCCTCTGGCCCTGAGTCCATTCTTCTCTTAGCATGCTGTGCATGTGAAGATTATGGCCTTAGCCAGCAGCAGAATTTACACCTTAGAAATGGGCAGTAATGTGGAAGGCAGTGTGCTTGCTCTAAGTGGGAATGTGTGCGAGTGTGTGCTTGCATTTTAACAACATTGGAAGATTAAAAAAAGCAAGGTGCAGAATGTGGTTATTTCATCAAACATGTGTTGAAATTTGAGAGGTGAATTTTTTTAAATGTTGTGCCAATTTTGCATGTGGTCTATGTCATTTACAATTGTTGTTTGTCTAACTGTACGATCTGATCAAAGTGAGATCTTGGGTAAAAGCCATGGCACATTCTGCAACATTGTGTCAGACTGTACGAGACACATCGTAGCCAAGACTTTGGCTCTAATCATCCTGGGGTGTGTTCCCCATACAACAACATAACTCACTGCTTAAGCACCATAGTACAATGCATCGTTGGAGAAATTAACTAGCTAATGTACATGCGCAAACTTCAAAAACATATTAGAACTTTACTTTTGCTTTAACATGGACATATAAACGTGTTGTCTGACAGAAGCCATGTGTGTTAAAGTGCATTCTCTTAACAGCCTTTAAACTCTGAAATGGCTGCATTCACGTTTATGTGACGTTTCACAACACAGCTTTCTGCAAAACCCTGGAATAAGCAGTTTTTTTTTTTTTTTTTTTTTTTAGTGCATGTAAACGTGGTCATAGTCTTGATAGAATAAAATATATATAATGTATAGTATTATATATAGTATAGTATATAAATGACGTCATTGCCATACTTTTCCGTGCAAACATGCCTTGTTACAAAGTAAATTAGGGTCATTATAAATTGAGCTTTGTTTACAAAATATCCCGCTTTCACCACCTAAGAAAAGCAGGCGGTAAACTGGATTATTTTAAAAGTGATGTTTGTGCACGTTTTCTATCGATCATAGCAGAAATAATTCAGCAAACATTGACAGAGTGCTGCAGTGTGACAAAATTTTTCATACTAAATGTTTCTCTTTTTTATTGCTTTTTTTCATAATTGCTTTTTTATTTGTATTCTTTATTGATCTTTCTATTCAGGTGTTATGTAACAGCCTAGAGAATAAGGGGAAGTCATTTGAGGCCATATCAAATTTATTGATCATAGAGCTTTTGGGAAAATAAGAGAAATCTCACATGCAGGGCTTGTTCCATTACTTGATTGCCTTGCACAGGATGTTTATGTACAGTATCAATTTTGCCTTGTGGCAAACTTAACAGAGATATTCACAGTTTTACACTCACTGAGCACTTTATTAGGAACACTATGGTCCTAATAAAGTGCCCGACATGGTTTTCTGCTGTTGTAGCCCATCCACCTCAAGGTTTGACATGTTGTGCATTCAGAGATTCTATTTCGCTCACTACTATTGAACAGAGTGGTTATCTGAGTTACTGTAGCCTTTCTGTCAGCTCGAACCAGTCTGGCCATTCTCTGTTGACCTCTCTCATCAACAAGGTGTTTTCATCTGCAGAAATGCCGCTCACTGGATGTTTTTTGTTTTTGGCACCATTCTGAGGAAACTCTAGAGACTGTTGTGTGTGAAAATCCCAGGAGATCAGCATTTACAGAAATACTCAAACCAGCCCATCTGGCACCAACAATCATGCCACAGTCGAAACAACTGAGATCAGATCTTTTTTTCCCCATTCTGATGGTTGATGTGAACATTAACAGAAGCTCCTGACCCGTATCTGCCTGATTTTGTGCATTGCACTGCCATATGATCAGCTGATTAGATAATCGCATGAATAAGTAGGTGTACAGGTGTTCCTAATAAAGTGCTCAGTAAGTGCACTTTAAGCAGCAAGCAACCATACCGAACAGAGAAAATATTTTTTTCTTTCTTTTTTTATAATAAAAAAAAAGGTTGCTTTTCAGTGTGCCATACTCTGAAAAACTTGAATATTTACTTTTCCTTTGTATATGTGGAACTCTGTGACTTTAAGGGTATGTAATGATCTCTGCATTGTGTATGGTGAGAACACAAAGAGAGAAGCCATTAAGCTATCATTAAAACATGATCACCATTAAATGAGAATTTGCATTCCCCTAGGTCTCCTGATACTCCAGTGACTAATAATAATAATAAAAAAACATAATAAAGGTAAATTAAAGAATAATGCCATTTTAAACACCATGGATGCTACACTGAGGACCAAGGGCCCTCGTCCATTTTACAGCTCAGACATCTGCAATGAGTTAGTGTTGAGTCTTTGTGTAATTTCTGTCTGCATGGATGTCGTCTGTGGATTATTATTATTATTTTTATCTATTTTCTTTTTTTATTTATTATTTTATCTGACACAGAGCAATGGAGCTACACACATTCACTTTATAGTGTCTAATGTATAGAGTGACCAGAAATCCTACTTGTGGAAAAGGCACAGCCCCCTCCCAGCAAAAATGTATTGACATATCCTTACCTAGGCACAGATCATTGCGAAGTAGAGGGTGCATCCGCATCTGTAACTGTTGTCACCTTGTACTTTTTGTTGGCAGCAATTTTTCTCAGTGTGCGCTTGTCTTTCAAGAGTTTATCGTAAAATGCAGAGCAGTCCAGTTCAAAATTAAGATGTACAAAAAGCATAAAAGTTACACTGAGTCAAGATTTATCTGGTGTCCATGCTGCGTTCATTAATGAGAACACATGCTCCACAGGTGCAGATGTCCCAGGCAGGCATAAAACAAACTCCACAACCTTGGCTAAGACTCTGAGGTTGATAGTCTTGCTCTTTAGCTCACGAAAAACGTCTGTCCATCTCTCAGACATGGCCATCTTGTTCATGTTCCACTCAGTGATACGACGAGTGACAATGTTTTTTGTGCAAGCCCACTCATCAAAGAGCGTGGTTTCATCAATCAAACTGAGAGCGGGGATTCTGGAGTAGAAGTGTTCGAGGCTGCTCTCAATGTCTTCCCATTCTGGGATGTTGTTTGTGGATGTCGTCAGTAGGGCCCACTCAAGTTTTTCTGTGTTATCCAATGGGCTTCCCCAATGCTGAATAAAAGTTTCTCATTGCACAAAATAAATAATCCGCTCGCATGTCACCAGCTTCAGCCAGGGCATCCAACTGCTTTTTAATGTCAGAGGGTATGAATGATTCCTCCAACCTGACCTGCAAGACTTTTCTCAGGTCATGAATGTGCAAATCCACTTCTGTGGCTGATATGTGGTCTTGCTCTACTATCTTCAGTGCACGGTTATAAGTGACTGTTTGCTTGAGAATGTTTCTTAGAAACTTTGGGCATTTTTCTTGATTAAGAAAGTATGCACGCAGACTATTGAAAATGTGTAGAATTCTTTCAAGAGCTGGACCAAGAGAGAGGAAACGTGTTGCCATGCTGCAGTCATTTCTGATAGTCCAGCTGCACAAAAGCTAGTACATTGCATATGACAGCTTCAGATTTGGTGCGGGCAGAAGAAAATTTCGGATCATACAATTTCAATTTCAAAATTTCGGATCATACAAGATCAATTTCGCAGTGCAGTCAGCTGAACGAAAACTATGGCTGTGCACAACAGAATGATAAGCAAATAGTCCTTCACTTGCATGCACCTTGTCAGATTCTGAACTTTGCTTCACAAAAAAATCACTAATACTTGGTGTGGCACACTTACTTTTAGAAGCATCCACATGCTTTCTTTGTATGAACATATGCGATGGAAAAGTGAGCTCCACAAATCTCACACCTCACTTTATTAAGCTCTGTCTGTGACTCCTTTTTTAGAAATGTAAACTCTTTTTGAAGATCCTTATTAAATGTACATGCACACTTCCTTGACATTTTTCCAGCCACAATTTAATCTGTGTGATCTTTCAAACTGACTCTTCAATCAGTTCACTAACTGGACATATATTGATAGGGGATTGTGATTGGATAGTTAAATCCAAGCATGTACTTCATTAACACGGTGTGATTTTATTGGTTTTACAAGATGTATCCTTGGCTACCTTTGATTAGAATACTCACGTGACTGAGAAAGCTGCATAGGCGATAGAGAAATTTTATGAGAGGGAAAATACAGGGCAAGACACGTTTTTTTCTGAATAATTTGGGACACTAAAAGTGCTTAAATACGGGACTGTCCCAGGAAAAACGGGAGTCTGGCCACCCTACTAATGGATAACAGATGATATAATGGTTTGGTCATATCTGGAATGGAATTATCTAAAGGATGATTTGAACAAATACACTCATGCACACACATTCATCTAACAGATAGAAACTTGGTTTCAGTCAGAGAGGGTTTATGGTTATTTTGAAACACTGCATTATTTCATAATGTATTGTGTCACATAAGCTATTTCCTTTGGGAAAGTGACTTGCATGTCAGGGGAGATTGGAACAATGGGTGTTTCTCAATTCTAAGAACGCAGAGAATGGGGCAGCGCTTGCAGGTTCACCACCTGGTCCCTAAAAGGGGTCGTGGGAACCTTGGGCACATAGCCCGGTCGGGGTATCAGGATCATGTGAGAGTAGCCCGGACTGAACTCCAGGCACATTTCGCTGACAGAGAACACTTGCAGGTCTCCTATCCTCTTGATGGAAGTGAGCACAGTCAGGAGGGCAGTCTTCAAAGAGAGTGCCTTAAGCTCAGCTGACTTCATGGGCTCAAAGGGGGCTCTCTGTTGACTCTGAAGAACTACAGAGATGTCCCATGAGGGAACGAGGTGCGGTCTGAAGGGATTCAACCTCCTGGCACCACTCAGGAACCTGATGATCAGGTTATGCTTCCCTAAGGACTTACCGTCCACTGTGTCGTGGTGTGCCGCTATAGCAGCTACATACACCTTCAAGGTGGAGGGGGACAGCCGCCCTTCCAACCTCTCCTGCAGGAAGGAAAGCACTGATCTGACTGCGCATCTCTGGGGTTCTTCTCGTCGGGAAGAACACCACTTAGTGAACAGACACCACTTAAAGGCATACAGGCGCCTCGTAGAGGGGGCCCTAGCCTGAGTGATCGTGTCTACCACTGCAGGTGGTAGGCCGCTTAAGTCTTCTGCGTCCCGTCCAGGGAACAGACATGGAGATTCCAGAGGTCTGGTCGCAGGTGCCAGATGGTGCCCCGTCCCTGAGAAAGAAGGTCCTTCCTCAGGGGAATTTGCCGGGGGGCTGTCATGAGGAGCGTGAGTTCCGAGAACTATGTCTGGGTGGGCAAGTAGGGTGCTACCAGGATGACCTGCTCCCCATCCTCCCTGACCTTGCACAGGGTCTGTTCAAGTAGGCTCACTGGAAAAAACGCATATTTGCGAAGTCCAGGGCATATTTGTGCCAGCGCCTCTATACCGAGAGGTGCCTCGGTCAGGGCGTACCAGAGCGGGCAATGGGAGGATTCTTAGGAGGCGAACAGGTCTACCTGTGCCTGCCTGAATCGACTCCAAATCAGCTGGACCACCTGAGGGTGGAGTCTCCACTCTCCCCTGAGGATAACCTGCTGTGAAAGCACATCCGCTGCAGTGTTGAGGTCACTCAGGATGTGAGTGGCTCGCAGCAACTTGAGGTGCTGCTGACTCCAGAGGAGGAGACGGTGGGAGAGTTGTGACATACAACAGGAGCGCAGACCGCCTTGACGGTTGACATATGCTACCGTTGCCGTGTTGTCTGTCCGAACTAACACATGCTTGCCTTGGATCAACGGCCAAAACCTCCGCAGGGTGAGCAGAATTGCCAGCAACTCGAGGCAGTTGATGTGCCAATGTAGCCGTGGGCCCGTCCATGAGCCGGCGGCTGCGTGCCCATTGCATACAGCACCCCAGCCCATTTTGGAGGCGTCTGTCGTAACCACGACGTGCCTGGAGACCTGCTTTAGGGGAACGCCTGCCCGTAGAAACATGAGGTCGGTCCAAGGGCTGAAGAGGCGGTGACAGATCGGCGTGATGGCCATGCGATGTGT
Source organism: Myxocyprinus asiaticus (assembly GCF_019703515.2). Classification (NCBI taxonomy): domain Eukaryota; kingdom Metazoa; phylum Chordata; class Actinopteri; order Cypriniformes; family Catostomidae; genus Myxocyprinus; species Myxocyprinus asiaticus. The sequence continues at coordinate 16,069,503 of NC_059378.1, read as the reverse complement.
CCTGTGGTGCCATGCCCATCTTGGGACTTGAGTCTGAAGACAGTGCTGAAGCAGTCTCATATGCATCAACCCCAGCGGATTGGCCACCGCTGAGAATGCCATATGCCCCAGGAGTCTCTGAAACAGTTTCAGTGGAACCGCTGTCTTCTGTCTGAATGCCTTCAAACAGGTCAGCACCGACTGTGCGTGCTCGATTGTGAGGCATGCCGTCAACGAGACTGAGTCCAACTCCAAGCCGAGAAAAGAGATGCTCTGAACCGGGAGGAGCTTGCTCTTTTCCAAGTTGACCCAAAGCCTGTGTGCACACAACACATCCCGAGAGTGAGCTAGGATTAGCCAATAGTCGATATAGTTGAGGATGCAAATGCCCACTTCCCTTAGCGGGGCAAGGGCTGCCTCTGCGACCTTCATGAAGACGTGAGGGGACAAGAACAGTCCGAAATGGGGGACCTTGTACTGATATGCCCGACCCTCGAATGCAAACCGCAGGAAGGGTCTGTGTCGAGGTAGAATTGAGACGTGGAAGTACGTGTCCTTCAGGTCTACCGCCTTGAACGAGTCTTGATGCGGACGCTCGCTATAATGCATTTTTGTGTCAGCATCTTGAATGGGAGTCTGTGTAAAGCCCGGTTCAGTACTCGCAGGTCCAAGATTGGCCGCAACCCACCGCCTTTTTTCAGTACAATGAAGTAGGGTCTGTAAAACCCCTTCTTCATCTCGGCCGGAGCGACAGGCTCTATCGCACCCTTCTGTAGAAGGTAGTGGCATACTCGCCCTTCACCGAGGTGAAGTGGATGCCACTGAACCTGGGCGGATGCCTGGCGAAGTGAATCACGTAGCCGAGTCGGACGGTCCATACCAACCATTGCGACGGGTTGGAAAGCACAAGCCACGCATCCAAGCTCCAGGCGAGGGGAACCAAGGGGACAATCTTGTTGGATGTACCGACGGGTGGGGCCTCGCGGCGGGGCGGATCCTGAGGTGCCACACCGTGTCGTGGCCGTGCTGAATCCAGGGACATCGAAGTACTTACCTGGCTCCTTGTGACCTCCCCTGGAACAGCCTGGGATGGGGGAGGAAGAGGCCTGTCCTCGTGACCCGTGGAAACTGTCACATCAGGGGCAGATTTGTGCCACAGCTGGGCATGCAGGGGCGGGGAGACCACTGCTGGAGCGCTAAACCTGCCAAAATGGAGTGGTGGACGATGGTCGTGATGACGGCCGTGCACACTGGGTATGTGACCCAGAGAACAAGGAAACCGTTCTTGCTGAACTCTTGGGTACCGCAGCCACTTGGGCATGTGGCGCAATTAAATGCAAAGGTAACAAAAGATTTTCCTCCCGGCCCTCCACCGTGGGATGGAGTGGTCTGCTTACCAGCTCCAGAGTAGCGGGTTTCATCGTCCCTGGGTCGCCTGTCTCAGGGGCAATTTGAAGCCTTTTCGTGGGTTCTCGGTGGCCGACCGTAAGACGGGTGGCGTGTGCTTCCTGCTGTGGGCTCCACACCAGGGGCGGGCTGCGGTGGAGCTGGTGCCCTTGGTGACAAGAAGACGGGGTGCGGGATCTTGAGCTGCGCTGGGGCAGGATGTGCTGGATAGCCTCCGTCTGCTGCTTCACCGCTGCGAACTGCAGGGCAAAAGTTCTCAATGGTGTCACCGAACAGGCCAACCTGGGAAATGGGGTGCCAAGGAAACGTGCCTTGTCGGCCTCTCCCATCTCGACCAGGATGAGACAAAGGTGGCGCTCCTGGACCACCAAGGTGGACATCGCCCGCCCGAGAGACCGCGCCGTGACCTTCGTCGCCCGGAGAGCGAGGTCAGTCGCCAAGCACAGCTCATGCATCAATCCTGGGGCGGAACTACCCTCGTACAGTTCCTTTAGTGCCTTGGCTTGGTGGACTTGCAGGAGAGCCATGGTGTGCAGGGCGGAGGCGGCTTGTCCAGCGGCACCGTAGGCTTTGGCCATCAGGGATGACGTAAACCTACAGGCCTTGGACGGGAGCTTTGGGTGCCCGTGCCAGGTGGCGGCGCTCTGCAGGCATAGGTGTACCACAAGCGCCTTATCCACTGGGGAGATTGCCAAATAGCCCTTGGCCGCCCCACCATCGAGGGTAGTGAGGGCAGGGGAGCTGAAAGATCGGCACCGGGCAGTAAAAGGTGCCTCCCACGACCTTGTCAGCTCCTCGTGCACTTCCAGGAAGAAAGGAACTGGGGCGGGGCATGGCTGTGAGCTGCGCCGCGAGCCCAGGAACCTATCATCGAGCGAGGGAAAGCATGCCCGTCATCTCCGCATCAGCCTGTGACTGGGCGACCGCACCCGAAGGGAGGAGCCCGCTCTCCGATGCTGCGCTCGAGAGTTCATCACCTTCGCGGGTTCCGAATAAGAGGTCGAACTTGCCATGAGACGAGCCGGCGGACTCATCCGGAAGCCCGATCAGGGCAGACGAGCGTGCTAGGGAATGGGAGGTCCGTGGGGGGATACCCGGCGGAGGTGATCCCATTGGGGTCCCCAAATCGCCCCCAGTGCTAGCCGTGCTGGCCTCATACCCGTGGGTAGAAGGACCAAGGCGGGGAGCCTCTGGGGTGGCTTGCTTTCTTACGAAGGCAAGCCTCGACCGCATCGTTGCCATGGACATGTTCTCACAATGAGTACATGACCCATCCACGAACGCTGTCTCCGTGTGAGCAGCGCCCAGACATGAAAGACAGTGATCATGGCCGTCAGAAGGCGAGAGATAACGAGCACAACCAGGAATAACACACAGATGGAACACACAATTCATCTCCAGGGTGTGGAAGGCATTCTTCTCTCTCCCTGGGGTCTCCGTCAGACTTTCCTCTAGTTACCATCCACAAACCAATGGCCAAACAGAACATAAGATTTAGGAAATTGGATGGTATCTAAGAACTTATTCCCACAACCATCAAGCCAGTTGGAGTCATTTTCTTCCCTGGGCCGAGTACGCCCAGAACTCCCTGAACCAGCCTTCCACTAGATTAACCCCTTTCCAATGCATTCTTAGCTTCCAGCCTCCTCTGTTCCAATGTTTGGGTGAGCACTCGGACATCCCAGCCATTAACCACTGGTTTACAGAGAGTGAGAGGGTCTGGGACACCCCAAACATGAACCTACAAAGGGCAATTAACCACCAAAAGAATCAGGCAGATGTTTGACGCTTGGAACCCCCCCAGTACCAGCTCGGGTAGAAGGTCTGGCTCTCCACCAGGGATATCCGTCTGCGCCTCCCTAGTAGAAAGTTAAGTCCCAGCTATATTGGACCTTTTCCAATTATTGAACAAATAAACCCAGTCACATACCAGTTACAACTTCCATCTCACTATCGCATCACTCCTACCTTCCATGTGTCTTTGTTGAAACCTCACCACCCTTCTGTCTCACCTTCTTCCCCAGAGTCTGATGACAGAAGACACCCTCCACCACTGCCACTCGATGAGAGCCCCGTGTATGCTGTACATGGCATCTTGGACTCCCACCTCCGGAGGGGTCATCTCAAGTACCTCGTTGACTTGGAGGTTTACAGCCCAGAGGGAAGATCATGGGTAGCTCGGGACGACATCCTCAACCCCAATCTACTTACCTCATTTCATGCCAACCTTCCAGACCACCCAGCACCACGTGTTAGGGGTCGTCCTCAGGCCCTCTGGAGCAGGCCTTGGGGGGGGTACTGTCACGCCTCCTTCAGAATCGCCCTCTCACCCCATACAGCGTTCACTCCCCCCAGCCTATTAATCACCTGCACCTGAACACTATTATCCAGCCCATCAAGAACAGCATATATACCTGCCCCTTCCCCATGCTCTTTGTCTAGTCTCACAATGTGTATTTTGACTGCACTTTCAGGCTAGTGTTATTCTCGCTGCATATCTACTACCATTATATCTGGTGATTGTAAATATCAAATCTTCTGTCCTCATCCATTTGTATTCCTGTCTACATCCTCTTACCTCATTAAAGTCCTGCTATTGGGTTCATCATCTGTATGGTGTTGTCTGCTCCATTACAAATATATTTCTTTATTAATTGCTTAACTTAAAATTATTATTATTATTATTACATTACAATAATATAATATTCAAGTTCAACGGGGTTACCCACCTGATTGGATTGAAGAAGCCTTTAGGACAGCTCTTCATAAAACACTCTCTGATTTACTTAAAACAAATTTAAAAAAAAGTAAATTTATTACAACATATTCATCGACGTCTTATCGTATAAGATCCATTTTCAAAAAACACTGGCATTTTCTAACATCTGATCCAGAGCTAAATGCTTTATTTCAGCACCCTCCTCTTATTGTTTAAATGGGCAAAACATTTAAAAGATCGTTTAGTCCATGCCGAATTCCGCAGTAAATTTTCCACACCATCTCAGAGACTGTTTAGTCCAATCCCAAATGGTGTCACGGTTCCAGTGAATTTGCCGTTGTTGTTTTTTTTTTTTTTTTTTTTTTTTTTTTGGTATGTTTTGTTATTTTCTCTCCCTCATGTCTTGCAGGCATGGATGGCATGCATGATTTGCATTTCCATGGGAACATTGATTGTTCCTGGGGGAACGCTGATCATGTCACTGATTAGCATGCCAAGCAACACCTGTTCTCCTCTAATTCACTCCCTTCTTAAGCCCTTTGTGTTCTCAGTATCTTTGCTAGATTGTTGTTTGGTGTGAAGTAACTAACCTCACGCTCTCTGCCTGGTTGGTCCCGTCTTGTGCATCTGTTGGTTGGCCACATGTCGGGTGTGTGGTTGCCTTCCAGTTCGCTGTGTGTCAGCTGGGTTTCCACAGAGGATACCTCATCTTTTCCCACGTGTCGGGAGCTAGATCGCCCTACGCTGCTGGGCGTCATTCTGCACCTCACTAAGCTTCAATGGAGGATTCCACGAATCTATTCCTGACTTCCACAATGCAAACACTCATTCTATGAACACACTCTTCACGGATTGCCCCGGGATTGCCACAGCGTGCGTGCTTCTCTGTTCTCTGTTTGCTCGTTATAAATGGGAACTATTGATGTGGTAACTGCGCACAGTGCAATTACACTTTTAAATCATCCTTTTTTTGTCATCCACGAACTGGTAAAAGGTATTCAGATGCATGCAGCCTCTTCTTTAACCATTGTGGGCTGTGTTTGTGCATCCTTTCTTTGGTGAATGGTCGTAAAGTGGGGACAGAGTAGTAGGGGTGTGAGGCATGTGCCTAATGAGACATTAGTGTGTGGCCTGTTTCTCAACTACAAAAAGACAGATTAGATAAACATGCCCTTTTTTCTCAACTCAGTGGCAGTAGCCTTCATAAGGCAGCATCCTAACCATCACAGAATCTCACAGTGAGTGGATAGTGAGTGATACATGAAATGGTGCCTTAAAATGTGGCCAAAGTGAGTTGTCAAAGAAGACGACATTGCTGCTTACCTTTTGGAAAAGCTTTTTGCCGGGAGTGCACTTGTGATGCCTTAAAGGGTCATGAAATGCTAAACTTAATTTTTTTAGATGTTAACAGACATAATTGTTTTGCATGGGATTTTTTTTAATTTTGTTTTATTTTTTTATTATTCTTTATGAAAACCTCAATTTACAACATATAATAGTAAGGAAGATGCTATTTGAACTAAGTGCAAATAGCAATAGATGCATATAGACATTTATTTGTCTATTAAATTACAGATGTAAAATTACCTGTGTGGATTTTTGTAATGTATTGTAATAATAATAAAAAATAAATAAATAAATAAAAGGTATAGCCTCATATATTTGTGCATTTTGTTTCGTGCAGTTGTGAATTGCTGTGTGCATTTGTGAGATCCTTTGCTGCTGTTAACTTCTTAAAGTGAAATAAAACTGCCTGTAGTGCAGACAGTTGTTATGTTCTCTCTCCCATTCCCCCATCCACTGATTGCTATGCCTACATTTCAAAACTCTTGTGATATGACAACTGTTGTGTAGTGTTGTGACACTTAAAGGCAGTATAGGTAAGCAACTAACTAGGTTTTGGAACAGAGCTACTCATGCTCTTCAATTTTCACAATTCTTCGGACCAGCTTACTCACCATGATCCTCTAAATGGCTTATGTTCTTTTTTTTTTTTTTTTATCCGGTACAGATAATAATTATTATTATTATTATTATTATTATTATTATTATTTTAATAAAAAGAATAATCTTTACAGATATGAGTCAGTTCTGTGATTCACTAGAGAAAGCAATCTTATATACATTAAGGCTATTATGAGCTTATTATTATGACATTTTCAAAGCCTTCTGTCATATTGTATTTCAAAGCAACTTGAAGCTTTGATCATTAGAGCTGATCTCTGCATTGCTCCTACTTTATAGATGCCTCATAAATTCTCTTCTGCTGTACTTTGGAACTCTCTCTTATTTTTGTTTCATAAATATCTCATTCCCACATCAGTAATTTGGAATTCAAAACTACTGGACAAAGTAATGCATTATGCCTCCTCTGCCTCTTTGGTCTTACTGATCTTTCAGTGCCTTTGTACCTTGATAACTCTTTCAAATATAAGATGGATTTTCTTTGTGTTTTCATTAAAAGAGAGTCAAGGATGAAAAATATGTGCCACACAATTCAAGGGTGTAGTTTTGCTACTCCAGTTCCTCTTCAGAAAACATTACACATGTTTGACCAACATTCTGTACTTTCAGACATACTCAGTTGTCATCGCCTTCTTCTCTCTCTTTTAATTGCTCATTGGTTTGTTTTTATAATATATTCAAACATTTGCTAATCAATATTATGCCACAGATCACACAAGTAGCTTGGGTCTGTAATTCATTATCATAAAAGATCTTTTCATCTAAAAAACAAAACAAAAAGAGGAGGGATATTAATTGGTAAGAAGCATCTCAAATAGATATTTGATCAAATATACAATCAAATATTGCCCATGATCTTGTGCTTGTCTTTTATAATGTATTAGTACAGTTTCAAGCTGCTATAGTCTCTGCATTTAACTGTTTAGAACAATAAGCCTCTAATTTATGGTTGTTTCACCTCAGCTTTAGCACATGAAAGACTTGCAGTTATGTAAGCAAGATTCTACAAACACTTGAACTCAAGAGAGATGAGCGAATTCTCGACATGAAAACTACTGCCATTGTTCTTATGGAAATCAATAACCTCTTTGAAAATCAATTTGCATGTAAATTTTGGTGGCTGTGTGTAATATCTTAAAGCAGTGAGAAAATTAAGGAGATATCAATTTCATTTACTTCAAATGACTTTTGTATTCTAAATAAAATATTGCAGGACTGTTTTTAAAGACTTTGTTAGAGGGTGAGGGAGACAAGGGGCCCAAAGGCAGAGATGACAGTTCAAAAAGATTTATTAAACACAAAAGTTCTCAGATAATGATGTCAGGTGCACCCAGCACCGGCTGCAGAGAGCAGAGTCAAAGCGAGCCGCTCAATGGGCTAAGGGAAGAGTGTGTTCGTAGGATGGGTTTGTGCGTTGTGGAAGTCAGGAGCAATCCGAAGATAGTCTGTTGAAGCTGGTGTGGTGTGAAGCAAAGCCCAGAAGATATTCTCCCCTGAGACACGGACAGAGACCGAGGAATCCTTCTCCACAGGAATTGGGCAACAGGACTGGCGAAGGCGGCGGCAAACGGGAAGGTAACCACATCTCTACAGACAGGTAACCAACAGAGACACGAGCAAGCTCCAACTACACAAGAGAGCACAGTTAACATTCGACAGCAAATAATACGGGCAAAGAAAGAGGGTTAACACAAGGAATAAGTATGGAGTGCAATCAGAGAGAAGCAGGTGGAATGGGTGAGTAAATCATAGCCATGATCAGAGTCTTGCCATCTTCCCATGGAAACACTGATCACACATTCTAGCTCCACCTGTGAGACACAAGTGAGAGAGAAAAACAAACAACAGTAAGAGCATGACAGTACGGTTGATGCGGGAAACAGAGGGGGCTAGTAGCCGAGGCTACACCGGAAGGGTGATAACCCCGTAGATGGCGGCAACGAGTTATGAGCATACTTGAGTTATAACCCTCTAACCAATGACGCCACTCGCCTAAAGCCAACCAGAAAGCCAATAATTCCCAGTTACTGACGTAATAATTCTGTTCTGCTGGAGTCAGTCGGTGTGAAAAGAATGCACACGGATGCATTTTTCCATCTGAGGGAGAGCGCAGTGAGAGGACCACTCCAACACCAACCTCAGACGCATCCACCTCCACCACGAACTGACTAGCAGGGTCAGAGGAAATTAAAATGGGTGCAATGGAAAACCTCTCCTTGAGTTTAGCAAACATGGCTTCAGCCCGTGGAGACCAACTAAAGTCAGTGCGTGTGGAGGTGAGATCCATCAGGGGTGCAGTGATTTGGCTATAATTTCTAATAAACCTCTGGTAAAAATTGGCAAACCCCAGAAACCTCTGCAATGCTTGCAGGAATCTGGGGTTGGCCACTAATAGAAGGCTTTCACCTTGGCCGGGTCCATACATACTCCCTCGGACGAAAAAATGAATCCCAAAAATGGAACCAACTGTGCATAAAAAGCGCACTTCTCCACAGCCGCTGAAGCACCTGCCTGATGTGCCACACATTGTCCTGCATATTGTAGGAGAAGATCAATATATTGTCAAGATAATCAAAAACAAAATGATCAACCATGTCTCTAAGCACATCATTCACGAGCCCCTGGAAGACAGCGGGGCACTGATCAATCCGAAAGGCATGACCAAATCTTCAAAGTGCCCCCTATGGGTGTTAAATGCCATCTTCCACTAATCCCCCTTCCTGATACGGACCAGGTGATAAGCGTTGCGTAGGTCCAACTTCGTAAAGACGGACGTCCCCTGCAAGTGTTCGAAGGCTGAGGACATCAAAGTCAAAGGAGAACAATTCTTCACCGTGATGTCATTCAGCCCTAGATAATCAATGCAGGGTCTAAGCGAGCCATCCTTCTTCTCCATGAAGAAGAACCCCGCCCTTGCGGGCGATGAGGAAGGGTGGATGAGACCCGATGCTAAAGATTCATTTATATACCTGTTCATGGCCTCCCTCTCGGGAGCAGAGTGTGAATACAGCTGTTCTCGAGGAGGAGAGGAGCCAAGAAGCAATTCAATAGCACAGTCATATGGGTGATGAGGAGGGAGTGTCGTGACATGGGACCGGCTGAACACCGCCCTCAAGTTGTGGTATGCCAGCAGTACTCCAGACAAATCTGCCGGCTCATCCTGCTACGAAACACAAGACTGGACAGAGGAGACATCAGAGTTAAGATAATGTGAGGAACAAAAAGCTCCAGGCAAGGACAGTGTTGGTTGCCCAATCTATGTGTGGGTTGTGCATTACCAACCAAGAATGTCCCAGCACAACTGGGGTTGAAGGGGACCGGATGAGATAGAAGGACAACTGTTCAGAGTGGTTACTGGAGACAAAGGTGACAGGCTTATTGGAATGGGTGATGACTGACAGGGGCGTGCAACTCAGTAACACCCTAACTACTGATGAGCGTTGTCTTTTAATGGGCATAAAGCAACGAGGTGGCCCGATCGGCCGCAGGTGAAGCACAAGCCCTTTTGAAGCCGTCGCCAGAGGTGGGTAGAGTAGCCAAAAACTGTTTTCAAGTAAAAGTACAAATACTTAAAAAAAAAAAAAAAAACACTCAAGCAGAAGTAAAAGTACTACCATAAATAATTACTTGAGTAAGAGTAAGAAAGTATCCAATTAAAAGAGTACTCAAGTAGTGAGTAACTCGTTACAAATGACATAATGGACGTAACTACCCTATATTCCATTACATAATACACATTTAAGATGTATTACAGAATTATTATTATTATTAATGGAAATTCTGTCATCATTCACCATCATGTTGTTCCAACCCATATGACTTTCTTTCTTCCATGCAGCACAATAAGGAGATATTATGAAAAAAAATTTTTTATTTTTTTTTTCACTGTGCAGAGTGAAGAAAGTGTTTCACTTTGAAGAGTTTGATGCTGCAGCATTGATGACTTGAGTGACAGTCTGTGACAGCAGCGCATGCAGCTGTGTGAACTTCCGCTATTGTAAAATTCCCATTCATTAATCTCTCATTAAATTATACACTAACTAAAATTAAACCTAGTAATATAACGACAGGAACGGCGCCCATTGTAAAGAAGTAAAAAAAAAAAAAAAACAATTCATTAGAAATTTACTTGAGTGAGAGTAAAAACTACCCACTTTTACACCTACTCTAAAAGTATTAAGTTACTCAAGTAAATGTAACGGAGTAAATGTAGCGTGTTACTACCCACCTCTGGCCGTCGCTACCTTTCCTTTATGCAACACCGGAAGTCTACTGCCCAAGAGGGCGAAGAACAGTGTCACCGATGATCACGGCGCTGAGTCAGGCGTTGATCGACTCGGATAGCCAGGTCCACCAAATCATCAAATCGAGAGGGGAGGTCCAAAGAGTAAATCTTGTCCTGGATAATGTCAGAAAGTCCTCGCAAGAACAGGTCCCACATGGTGCGATCATTCCAATCACTGGAAGCGGCCAGGGTGCGAAACTCTATCGCATAATCGGCTACAGAACGATTACCCTGGGACAGTCCTAATAGAAACTCTGATCACATTTGCCGGCTCCACCTGTGAGACACGAGGGAGAGAGAAAAACAAACAACAGTAAGAGCTGGCACATATGCTGGAAATGTGACACATTGCATATTTATTTAAATGCAATGCAACCTGCTGCTTCACCGAATGTATTTTCTTAAAAGCTCATCCATAAGTTTGGAGATACATTGCATTGTGAGAAATAGCTTCACTGCTACAGTAGTCAGCTCCATTTGTATTCTGCAAATTTCAAAAAATATACAGAAGGCCATAAGATGTCACATGTTTAAAGAAAATGTGCATACTATCACATATAAATGCTATTGCATACTGTGTTTATTTCAAAGTTCCAGTAGTATGATGTGTTATTTTGAACACAGCACATGTGTGTGTGCGTTAAGCTCTAATGTTTCATCGCTCAGGAGATGGCCACTACTGTTTATTGACATGAGCGTGACATGGCTACAATCTTTCTCATAGATTTGATTTGTAACACACCGAGACTGCATGAATGAGAAGTTGGTACGTGAACTACTGAAGTATTTGTTATCTTCAAAGTGCACATATGGCCCCACCGCAGGCGCGTAATATTTATCTCATGAGCATCTCTGTGTGCAGGGAATGAGTCTAAGCCCTGTGGGTAATCGCACTTCAGCAAATAACTCTTGCTGGGGGAGGCTTGTTTGCTTAAAAAATGGATGTTCTTAAATTTTTTTTTTTTTTTTTGATCTTCAATGTGTGTATTTGGAAGTATTGATGTTTTATTGTAGAGACAGTAAAGTACAATCATGTTTATGTTCCCAAGACTTTAAAGGAATAGTTCACCCAAAAATGAAAATTTGCTGATAATTTACTCACCCTCAGGCCATCCAAGATGTTTCTTTCTTCATCAAAACAGAATTTAAGACTTTTAGGATTTCATTTCAGGTCTCTTCCTCTAAACAATGCAAGTGAATGTACTCCATTTTTTGATGGTCCAAAATGCATATTTAGGGTGCATCAAAATAATCCACTCGACTCCAGTTGACAAATAAAGTTCTTCTGAATGCAAACGATTGATTATTTTGAGAAACAAAACAATACTTACATACTTTTGAACTACAAATGTTCGCTTCCATACATTTCTGTGACATGCGCTCATGAGAGGGATGACGTAAGCTCGTTGGTAAGGTCACATGTCATGTGTCACGTGGAGGAGGAGGCAGGAAGCGCGTCATTGTTTACAATAGAAACTTGCACAGAGCACAGACCAAGCACCATTCACAAACCAAAACAGTCCAAAACAATTTCAAAACAATAAAAAATAATTTCCAAATAATAATAATAAAAAAAACTAAAAAAAAACTATGTAAACAATGACGCGCTTCCTGACTCCTCCTCCATGTGACAAATATGCATTTTGGACCGTCAAAAAATGGAGTACATTCACTTACATTGTTTAGAGGAGGATGCCTGAAATGAAATCCTAAAAATCTTCAATTCTGTTTTGATGAAGAAAGAAACTCAGATACATCTCGGATGGCCTGAGGGTGAGTAAATTATCAGCAAATTTTCATTTTTGGGTGAACTATTCCTTTAACTATTTGTGTTACCTTGACTTCTGCTTTCGTAGTAGCGACTTTAGTTGCATAATATTTCTCTAATCTTGCTTAAACATAATGTAACATTAAACAGCATAAAAGTACAAAACCCATTATATCAGCAGGGAGGTATCTATAGCAGTGAGCATGGGCATTGTTGTATGAATTCTGCATTTTACAATCAATGAGTATATGATGCTATTGCCACACCACTACCACTATTTTATTTATACTTCTACTACCACTACCAGTATTGCTACTACTTTTACAACCTTTACTAATGCTACTGTTACTATCAATACCAAGTCAAGTTGTTTTATTTCCATTTAACTCCTGAAATGAAAGAAAATATAGTGTCTCCTGAACAACAGAGTTGAAACATTTAGCATATGTCAGGTCTTTTCAAGACCAACACTTACCACACATGACCAGCAGACACAGACAATAAGTATAGAAACAAATACAGACAATTTACAAGTATCATCTTTATACAAGTGAGCTAGGCAGATGGGTGTTTTTTTTTTTTTAACATATTACACTTAGATACTGTAGATACTATAATGCAAGTAGAAAGAACCAGTGTTGCACTGCAAAGAATTGCAGTGAGACAGGCATTACATTATGCAAAAGATAAACAGCTTTAAGCAGAAAATTATTTCCACTGGTTTAAAAAGTATCTAATAATTATCTAATTTCTAAAGTGTCTAATATGTCTACAGGTGCATCTCAATAAATTAGAATGTCGTGGAAAAGTTCATTTATTTCAGTAATTCAACTCAAATTGTGAAACTCGGGTATTAAATAAATTCAATGCACATAGACTGAAGTAGTTTAAGTCTTTGGTTCTTTTAATTGTGATGATTTTGGCTCACATTTAACAAAAACCCACCAATTCACTATCTCAAAAAATTAGAATACATCATAAGACCAATAAAAAAAAAACATTTTTAGTGAATTGTTGGCCTTCTGGAAAGTATGTTCATTTACTGTATATGTACTCAATACTTGGTAGGGGCTCCTTTTGCTTTAATTACTGCCTCAATTCGGCGTGGCATGGAGGTGATCAGTTTGTGGCACTGCTGAGGTGGTATGGAAGCCCAGGTTTCTTTGACAGTGGCCTTCAGCTCATCTGCATTTTTTGGTCTCTTGTTTCTCATTTTCCTCTTGACAATACCCCATAGATTCTCTATGGGGTTCAGGTCTGGTGAGTTTGCTGGCCAGTCAAGCACACCAACACCATGGTCATTTAACCAACTTTTGGTGCTTTTGGCAGTGTGGGCAGGTGCCAAATCCTGCTGGAAAATGAAATCAGCATCTTTAAAAAGCTGGCCAGCAGAAGGAAGCATGAAGTGCTCCAAAATTTCTTGGTAAACGGGTGCAGTGACTTTGGTTTTCAAAAAACACAATGGACCAACACCAGCAGATGACATTGCACCCCAAATCATCACAGACTGTGGAAACTTAACACTGGACTTCAAGCAACTTGGGCTATAAGCTTCTCCACCCTTCCTCCAGACTCTAGCACCTTGGTTTCCAAATGAAATACAAAACTTGCTCTCATCTGAAAAGAGGACTTTGGACCACTGGGCAACAGTCCAGTTCTTCTTCTCCTTAGCCAAGACGCTTCTGACGTTGTCTGTGGTTCAGGAGTGGCTTAACAAGAGGAATACGACAACTGTAGCCAAATTCCTTGACACGTCTGTGTGTGGTGGCTCTTGATGCCTTGACCCCAGCCTCAGTCCATTCCTTGTGAAGTTCACCCAAATTCTTGAATCGATTTTGCTTGACAATCATAAGGCTGCGGTTCTCTCGGTTGGTTGTGCATCTTTTTCTTCCACACTTTTTCCTTCCACTCAACTTTCTGTTAACATGCTGGGATACAGCACTCTGTGAACAGCCAGCTTCTTTCGCAATGAATGTTTGTGGCTTACCCTCCTTGTGAAGGGTGTCAATGATTGTCTTTTGGACAACTGTCAGATCAGCAGTCTTCCCCATGATTGTGTAGCCTAGTGAACCAAACTGAGAGAACATTTTGAAGGCTCAGGAAACCTTTGCAGGTGTTTTGAGTTGATTAGCTGATTGGCATGTCACCATATTCTAATTTTTTGAGATAGTGAATTGGTGGGTTTTTGTTAAATGTGAGCCAAAATCATCACAATTAAAAGAACCAAAGACTTAAACTACTTCAGTCTGTGTGCATTGAATTTATTTAATACCCGAGTTTCACAATTTGAGTTGAATTACTGAAATAAATGAACTTTTCCACGACATTCTAATTTATTGAGATGCACCTGTATATATGTTTCATATTGTCCTTATATGCACGTGTGTGTAATATGGATATATGGAATGAACATATGTTTATATAAATATATATGGATATTATGAAAAATATATAGGCAGAATCCATAGCATGCCAAGTATATAATAAAACTGAACACAAAACACAAATGATTTAGGTCAATATTTCCATATTGCAGTATCATTATTACTATTTACTACAGGCCCATATGGAATCTGTGCATGTAGAACTCCCCAAAAAACTCCACAGATTTCAGCAGAATTGCAGCCTCTGTCACTCACAAACTTTCTACACATTCCCCACCACTGACATGTTTGATTATTAAATATTTTGGATAATTTGATCTCTTTAGCGCTTTAGCACTTTCAGCTCCACTTAACACATTTAACAATGTATAAATCCCTTCCACAGAATTCTGCAGATTTTCCCTCAAAATCAGCACAGACAATGCAAAATGCTATGTAATTTCTAATTAATTGCTATTACTACTACTATGATAGCAATTGCTACTACTACTACTAGGAATACACACTCAGTGAGCACTTTATTAGGGACACCTGTACACTTCTTCATGCAATTATCTAATCAGCCAATCGTATGGCAGCAGTTCAGTGCATAAAATCATGCAGATACGGGTCAGGAGCATCAGTTAATGTTAACATCAACAATCAAAATGGGGAAAAAAATTTGATCTCAGTCATTTAGACCGTGGCATGAGTGTTGGTATCAGACAGGCAGTTACGTATTTCTGTAACTGCTGATCTCCTTGGATTTTCACGCACAACAGTCTCTAGAGTTTACTGAAAATAGTGCCAAAAACAAAAAACATCCAGTGAGCGGCAGTTCTGCAGACGGAAACGCGTTGTTGATGAGAGAGGTCAACGGAGAATGGCCAGACTTGTTCGAGCTGACAGAAAGGCTACGGTAACTCAGGTAACCACTTTGTACAATTGAAGTGAGCAGAATAGCATCTCAGAATGCACAACACGTCGAACCTTGAGGCAGATGGTCTACAACAGCCCAAATTGGGCACTTTATTAGGACCATAGTGTTCCTAATAAAATTCTCAATGAGTGTACTGTATACTGTATAAGAAAAACAAAAATATTAAGAATATTAATAAACAGCAAATAGAAACAAGGTAGAAACTAGCAAATAACTCTCACCAGGACCTAAACGTTTAAGTAACAATTGACACTACACTATACAGTAGCAGCATTTATTTGTGGGAGGTGACGTGATCTGATGGTAAGAGTTTTCCGGGTCCTCCGATAACATACAATGTGCGAGGAAGGGCAGCCAGTGGACATTTTTTGGGGGTTGGTGCCCTACGCAGATTGCTTAATCTGCATATAGGGAGCGGCGGCCCTGTAGGTACCACCAACACAGGGAGATTAGAGAAACACAGTCCCTTGTAACTTTTGCATCCAGTACACATCTGTCCTCTGGACATGGAAGGTAGAACTAGTGCATACATATTTCACCAGCACCATAAATCATTTGGACTGAGAGACTAGCATGTCAGTTGTCATGTGAGCTATGAAATGTACCTCTCACGCACCCCAATTGTAGACTCCACTACATCAACCTTTCTCCTGCTTGCTGTATCCAACGGAAACAGTGAGTGCACATTCTGTCCTGAAGTTCATCGAAGTCAGTTCTACTTTATTTTCAGCACTATAATATATCCAGCTGGAGCACGACTCGATGTGTTTTGAATGTAACGTGCTTTTAAGCTTGTTTTTTTAACGATTTTCAGCAATCAAAATAAATAAGGATCCCAGTCCCCACAAAAATAATGGCCTGTTCACACTGATGTGGATAGAACAGTGCTACGGCAGTCTCAAGGTGAGCATGGAGTGACTCAGGAAGAGCTACTTTCCTCAAGAAATTCAGATCCTGAATAAAGACACTGCCAGGGGACAGCACCCTAAACAACATTTGGACTCTAAAACCCACAATACTCCATGGCATCTACAGTACATTCCTGCCTATACATATATATATACATCAAGGACAATACCAATACTACTTTGAACACTACCATTTACTACCTAATGCACTATGACACTTTGCTTCTCAACCAACACCAACACTTTCGCACATTTGTTAATTTATTGTTTAGTTATTTATGTATAATACATATTAAAGCATACATGTACATACAGTACATGTGATTATTTTTTTGTATGTGCGTATTTATATGTGTGTTCATATGTGTATATGTGTGTATGTATGTACTGTATGTATATATATATATATATATATATATATATATATATATATATATATATATATATATATATATACAGTGCATTCAGAAAGTATTTACCTACATTTTGTTATGTTGCAGCCTTATGCTAAAATGCTTTAAATGTTTTTTTTTTTTTTTTTTCACATGAATCTACACTCCATACCCCATAATGACAAAGGAAAAAAACAAAAAACAAAAAAACAAAAAAAGATTTTGGATAACTTTGCAAATGTATTACATATAAAAATACTGAAATATCACATTGACGTATTCAGACCATTTGCTATGACACTTCAAATTTAACTTAGGTGCATCCCATTTCTCTGGATCATCTTTGAGATGTTTCTACACTTTTTATTGGAGTCCACCAGAGTGGCCAAACAGAAGCCTCTCCTCAGTGCAAGACACATGAAAGCCCTAAAAGGACTCTCAGACTGTGAGAAAAAAGATTCTCTAGTCTGATGAAACGAAGACTGAACTGTTTGGCCTCAATTCCAAGTGTCATGTCTGGAGAAAACCAGGCACTGCTCATCACCTGCGCAATGCCATCCCAACGGTGAAGCATGGTGGTGGTAGCATCGTGCTGTGGGGGTGTTTCAGCAGGAGGGACTGGGGGACTGGTCAGGGTTGAAGGAAAGCTGAATGCAGCAAAATACAGAAATATCCTTAATGAAAACATGGTCCAGAGTGCTCAGGACCTCAGACTGGGCTGAAGGTTCATCTTCCAACAGGACAATGACCCTAAGCACACAGCTAAGACAATGCAAGAGTGGCTAAGGGACAACTCTGTGAATGTCCTTGAGTGGCCCAGCCAGAGCCCAGACTTGAACCCAATCGAACATCTCTGGAGAGACCTGACAATGGCTGTCCAATGATGGTCCCCATCCAATCTGACAGAGCTTGAAAGGATCTGCAGAGAAGAATGGCAGAAAATCCCCAAATCCAGGTGTGCAAAGCTTGTCACATCATACCCAAAAAGATTTGAGGCTGTAATCACCGCCAAAGGTGCTTAAACTAATACTGAGTTAAGGGTCTGAATACTTATGTCAGTGTGATATTTCAGTTTTTTCTTTTTAATAAATTTGCAAAGTTATCAAAAACCTGTTTTTCAATTTGTTATTATGGGGTATGGAGTGTAGATTGATGTTTAGAAAAAAAAAAGAATGGTACAATTTTTTTACGAAGCTCATATTTATAATGCATTGTAAAGGCATTATTATGCATTAGTAATGTCTCATAATACACCTTATAATATGTTATAACTCATAAATAATTTCAACCACAATTATAATATATTATAATACTTACCTATTCATAGTTATTCCTTAGATTATAATGCATTTTAACACAACCAACATCCAATTTATTCTGCAGAAGTTATAATGTATTTTATATATATATATATATATATATATATATATATATATATATATATATATATATATATATATATATATATATATAATGTAATATATTTAATATGTATGCTTTAAGTAAAGTGACTAAAGCAATGTCTTCTTATAAACATTTAAAAGATATGTTTAAGTGGTTATAAGACATTACAAGTCATGCTGGAAGTTATATACATTACATATGCACAAAATACTAAAGAACACACATTCAGTGTCCATTTTGAGATATAGCAAAATACACTAGGTTAAAATATATCAGAATAAAAAAACAATATGTATGTTGATCACACATGTAGCCAATCTTCATGTGTGTAAACAAAAATCAAACTGATTCTATAATGAACACTATTCAATAAACTTTCATATTTGTGCATCTTATTTGAAGACTTATTTTATAAATCAATTCCATTATATAAGTTTGACTTACAGTGCATCCAGAGAGTATTCACAGCGCTTCACTTTTTCCACATTTTGTTATGTTACAGCCTTATTCCAAAATGGATTAAATTCATTATTTTCCTCAAAATTCTACAAACAATACTCCATAATGACAACATGAAAGAAGTTTGTTTGAAATCTTTGCAAATTTATTAAAAATAAAAAACGAAAAAAATCACATGTACATAAGTATTCACAGCCTTTGCCATGACACTCAAAATTGAGCTCAGGTATATCCTGTTTCCACTGATCATCCTTGAGATGTTTCTACAACTTGATTGGAGTCCACCTGTGGTAAATTCAGTTGATTGGACATGATATGGAAAGGCACACACCCGTCTATATAAGGTCCCACAGTTAACAGTGCATGTCAGAGCACAAACCAAGCCATGAAGTCCAAAGAATTGTCTGTAGACCTCCGAGACAGGATTGTATCGAGGCACAGATCTGGGGAAGGGTACAGAAAAAGTTCTGCAGCATTGAATGTCCCAATTAGCACAGTGGCCTCCATCATCCGTAAATGGAAGAAGTTTGGAACCACTAGGACTCTTCCTAGAGCTGGCTGCCTGGTCAAACTGAGCAATTGAGGGTGAAGGGCCTTAGCCAGGGAGGTGACCAAGAACCCGATGGTCACTCTGACAGAACTCCAGCATTTCTCTGTGGTGAGAGGAGAACCTTCCAGAAGAACAACCATATCTGCAGCACTCCACCAATCATGCCTGTATGGTAGACTGGCCAGACGGAAGCCACTCCTCAGTAAAAGGCACATGACAGCCCGCCTGGAGGGACTCTCAGACCATGAGAAACAAAGATTGAACTCTTTGGCCTGAATGGCAAGCGTCATGTCTGGAGGAAACCAGGCACTGCTCATCACCTGGCCAATACCATCCCTACAGTGAAGCATGGTGGTGGCAGCATCATGCTGTGGGGATGTTTTTCAGCGGCAGGAACTGGGAGACTAGTCAGGATCGAGGGAAAGATGAATGCAGCAATGTACAGTAACATCATTGATGAAAACCTGCTCCAGAGCACTCTGGACCTCAGACTGGGGTGAAGGTTCATCTTCCAACAGGACAACAACCCTAAGCACACAGCCAAGATAACAAAGTAGTGGCTCCGGGATAACTCTGTGAATGTCCTGGAGTGGCCCATCCAGAGCCCAGACTTGAACCCGATTGAACATCTCTGGAGAGATCTGAAAATGGCTGTGCACCGATGCTCCCCATCCAACCTGATGGAACTTGAGAGGTCCTGCAAAGAAGAATGGGAGAAACTGCCCAAAAATAGGTGTGCCAAGCTTGTAGCATCATACTCAAAAAGACTTGAGGCTGTAATTGGTGCCAAAGGTGCTTCAACAAAGTATTGAGCAAAGGCTGTGAATACTTATGTACATGTGATTTTTTTTTTTTTTCATTTTTTTTTTTATATAAAGATTTCAAAAACTTCTTTCACGTTGTCATTATGGGGTATTGTTTGTAGAATTTAGAGGAAAATAATGAATTTAATCCATTTTGGAATAAGGCTGTAACATAACAAAATGTGGAAAAAGTGAAGCGCTGTGAATACTTTCCGGATGCACTGTAATAATGTATTGTGTGTTACACGTTTATGTTATGGCTGTTTATAAGAAGATATTGCTTTTGTAACTTTACTTAAAGCAGGCAAAGACCACTTCTAATATGATAACGTCATAAAGTCTTTTGACTGTTTAAACTATGCTCTTTTGCATAATGGCACTTATACTATTAAAGTTATTAGCTTCTGCTGCGTTAAAATTGGATGTTGCTTGTTTTATAATGCATTATACTGTAAAGTATAACTATGAATAGGGAAATCTTATAATGTGTTATAACTGTAGTTATAATTATCCATGAAAAGTTATAACTTATTATAAGGTGTATTATTAGATATAATGAATGCAGTATAATGCATTTATAATGCCTTTACAATGCATTATAAATATGGGGTTCATATAAAGTATTACCAAAATAATTTAAAGCATTTTAGCATAAGGCGGTAACATAACAAAATGTGAAAAAATGAAAGGGTCTGAATACTTTCTGAATACACTGTATGTACAGTATGTAAACTGTATGCATACTTTATATACTGTTTAATTTTTCCTTTATTATAAGTATTCTAATTATATTCCAAAGAATTTCAAAGAATTTATCTGCCTTTGTCTGTGTGTATATGTTTGTGACAAATAAAATACTTAAAAAAAAAAAAAAAAAAAAAAAATTACTTTGCTATAGATAGAACCAACAGGAGCTATTAAGGTATAAACTTGTCTGTAATTTATTTATCTACACAAATAGAAGTTCTCTTATACTGCATGGTAAAAGAATCATGGGTGAATCAGCGAGTGCTTTAGACATGTCCCTGAAGAATTGGACTAAAAAGTTCTCACTTTATGTTGCTCAAAACCTCCATTTCATTAAATTCACTCTGCAACCATTATCAGGTCCAGACGTGTTAAGGGTAAGCAATGCCCCGACAACAACAGCGAAAACCTGTGTGAAGCAAGGATGTCTGTAACACCTCAAGAAAGCACCCCTGGAAGTACTTCACCTGCTTGCCCACCTTTGCTCATGGACTCTTAGTTGTGGGCACATATTTTTTTGCCAATCACCTGAGACATAATTGCCATTTAAAAAAATAAATACAAAAATTTTGTCAAAATGCAGAGCTACTTTTAATGGTGTAGTTACAGTATCTACCAGCAGGGGCTAATGTACCATGCTAATCAGACAAACATTGACCCCTTGATGGGAAGTACTAAATTGCATTATTAGCTGCTTTGACTGAAATTATGTTAATAGCCCACAACACACTTATTTCAAGCAATTTGGTGTGTGTCACTGTGAATCTGTTGAGTCACACACACTCACATAAACGGAAAATAACATTTAGAAGGTTAAAGGTAATGAGTGCAGATAATCTCCTCTCTCTAAACCAAACTTTCACCCCTGTGACCATTCTGAAGAGATAATTGTATGTACAGTATTTCTTCAGAAGACCCACCTGAAACCCAATAATCACATCCTCTATATCCCCTGTGACCTAGAAACATTTTAAAGCTAATTTCAAGGGGACCTTTTTTGCGTTAATTTTTGAATAATTGCTGTTAAATAATTTTGGCCTGTGAACACGTTTATCTCTGGAAGGTAATGGAGTAGTGTGTAATAGAAAGGTCTGCTGATTGTTATTCGTGGATGACTGTATCCCATCCCACCGGTGCTGGAGCGCTGCTGGAAAATTGAAGCTCCTCAATAAATTTGCTCCTAAAGCAGGATTAGGCTCACTATTTCTACATTTTAATGAGGGTGAATCAATGGAGCAATTCGTCCATATAAATCCTCATTGGCTTGCTAGAAAATATTTCTTCAAAACTTAAAATCTCTGGCCCTATTAGTCCACCGCCCATGAGCTGCAATCAGTGCACAGGAACGGCTTTGATATGAGCCCAGACATCCCTGTCTGGCTGTGCGGATTCCTCTCTCTGCGTCGTCCTTTCTCTTTCTGTCTGATTTACAGCGCATTATCACCCCTCTCATCTACCCCTTCTCGCATACCTACATCACTAAACACATCTCTGCCTGGCCCCACTGCAACTATATTTATGCAGCACGTAACAGACTAATGACATTCATTTGCCCTCATAGATGGAGATGTGTGAGAAGACTCTGTGGAGATGTTAACCAGTAGGAAAGCTCTTTGATTGGGTAATTGGTTTTCTCATGCGTGGTGTTAAGAGCCCCCCTGACATGCTTTAATTGCTTACTGAAAATTATGACCAATGCAAATGACACACTGCAGGTGAAACTCTAAAGAGGAATTTTGTCATGCTTGTGTGTTTTGTATTATTTGTATTTAGCATTGTTTTATCCCCTGCTGTCTGCCATTCATTGTTGAGGCATGACCCACCAGAGAACCGCTAGGGTAAAAGACTTTATAAATACTTAGGATGTTTTCACACCTGGCTGAGTTCGAGGATTTATTTCCGAATCTGGTGCATTTTCTCTCTTATTTCAACTCGTTTTGGCATAAATGAACATGACACTCACACTCAAATCCACACTAAAACAACCAGTCCTAGAGTAATGAAGGATGTAAATAACCATGATGGAAATTTTACAACTTACATCCGTCCAAGTGATGGATAATGTTTATTTGCAGAAAAAATTCTGATTGGAACACCCATTCTGTACCATGCAGCGGTGTTGGAAACATTTCTACTGGTATATTGTTTCAATCAGTAGATCACCCACCGCTATGCCCCCCCAAAAAGTACACATTTTGGATGTCTCCCTAATCACACACCTGATTCAGCTCCTAGTTCAGTACTCCAAGACTTGAAATGGGTGTGTAAGATGAGGGAGACATCAAAAATATGTCATTTTAGGGAGACTTCAGGAACAGGTTAAGGAAACACCGACTTATACTCAAATTTATGCTCTGTATCCTTTAAAATATAATACAGTTTGCTCTTTGTTTCTATTTCCTTCTCCACAGCTGAGAGAGACCTCACATCATTGCTGGTTCAGCCCATCTCTGCCTACTTAGCAAAAGTGCTGCTGTCTGCCCCCAACATGGGGCAGGGTAAACCATGTATCCTTATGTCCATGCCCTCAGCCTCAGGTAAGCCCTAGGTCAGAAACTGTGCCTGCTACACTTAAGTGTCATAAGACAACCTGTTTGCCCACACACACTAAAACTGCTTAACACTGCTCACAACTTTCTGATCACCCTGCATCCTGCCAACCTTGAATGAGAAGAAATATTTTATTGTGTTAGATTTATCAGTAACACTCTAGAATAACTTTCATAAATAACATTAATGGATGCTTAAAGTCAACATAAAACAGCATTCAGAACCCATTTTACTTCCCAAATTTACTGTATTTCCAAGTGAAACAGGAATGAAGCCAGGTGTTTGGAGGGGAGGGGCTTAAGAGCTTAATGACACCAGTTGAAAAGCAAAGTCATTTCAGAGATGGAGCAAGTTATTATATTTTGCTGAAAGATTACAAAGGCAAAGAAAATGTTTTTCATTTGGAATTATGCGTGAAAAAAACAAAATGTGCGCGTCTTATGTGTGTCTTATCCAATTTTCATGAGAACGCTAATCTTAAGTGCAATTTTCGTGCCAGGGCAGTGCGCAAGTGGCCGTGGGTGGGAGTGTTTGCTCTATCTGTGGGTGTATGCACCCAAACTTTTTACGTATTGTATGTTAATGAAGTAATGAAGAAATAGGTCATTGCACTGAGACATTTCAAAAGCATGTCTGTTTTTAGCGCAAAGTCTAAAGTCAGTCACTGCATTTGCAGTTTGGAAATTGCACTAGCAGGTGGTAATAAAGTTCATGTCCAAACTCTGAAAATATAGTGAAACATCAAATTATGTTCCTGATGATCACTGTTGTAGCCGTTTTATGAAACAAATATTTATGAGATTTGTGTTATTATCTTTAGGTTATGATTTTTTAATTATTATTATTATTATTATTATTTTAATATTTACAATTGTATTTATGATCTAATTTGTAATTGTATTTTTCCACCTGTTTTTCGTAGATAGATTTTTAAGCCACTGCAAATGTTGCCGTTGGAGAGAGTAAAATGTTTGGATTTGGTATGATTTTTTTGATCACTTTCTTATTTTGGTTATATTTTAATTTAATTTGAAGTGTAATTTGAATTTATAAATTGTTTTGTTTATTTATTTATTTATTTTTTGTGTGTTTTAATAATTTCGCCAAACCCACTTGCACCTAGACTAAGCGCATGCGTGCATGAAAAACCAAAACTTCCTGGCCATGCCCATTAACTTTGCGTGTAAAGTGCATTTTTTTATGTGAAACTCATAAAATAGGATCCATAATGAATAAGTATGAACTACTGATCTGTAGAATTTCCTAAAGGACGTGAAATAGGTAACAAAAAACAAATGAGTATGAATGTACTTTCTCATTATTTCAGAAACAGATTATACTAGAATTATATTACTGTTGTAAATGTGTTTTTTTTTTTTTTTTTTATCCCTATGTCTCCACTAAGCTCTGAAACTGAATCTTTTATGTTGAGATCTTTATTAGTCATCTCAGTCTCATGCTACTGCCGGGCTCTTTGAGCGGCTCTCTAAGCTTTGTACATCAGTGATCCACCTGCTGGCTGCAGATGGTATGACTCCCCTGTACTCCGGATGAGAGGGTTGAGTACTCGGAAAGCATGTTGATTTATGCTCCATAGTGTGAGTGTAGCTCCTTAGTTTGCCATAACACTGATGAATTACACTGGCTTTACACATAATCTTAAAGTCACCCAAGCTATGGCCAGCCATATCCAAGGTCATTACACACATCAGTCAGTGGGTGCCCATGGGACCTAATTGAAACCATGAGAGGAAGGCTGGTCAGGCACCTTACAGCATTCGCTTTTGTAGGGTTTTCAGGGAGGTCAAATATAATTCTGAATGTAGTCAGGGCAGCCACGATATGCTGTATGTGTTGCTGGCTAAATAAAGATGACAGGGCTGATGTTTTTTATAGACAAACAAAAAATGTAAAAATGTAGTTTTACTCATTGACCTTCATCTAATAGTTACAGTACTCCACTGAAGGTCTTTGGCATGTTGTGCATTTTCAAGTTGTGAAGATTTTATGCAACTTTGTTATAAAATAGTTATATAACAATGTTTATGGTGTCCTTGAGACCAGTTAGTATATATCATAAACAATCTCTAGTGTTTGCACATTTTACACTTTATTATTTAAAATATTATAAAATGGAAGTGTTGTTAAAGGAATTGTTAACCCAAAAATACCACTATGTCATCATTTACTCACCTTCGTTTCATTCCAAACACTACTTTCCACTTTGCAAGGTTATCACGGCTGTCAGACAAGATTTTCAGCAAATGAAAATAGTGGTGCTTTTTACACACTGAAAAATTATTTTGTGGTGAAGTAAATATAGCAGAAAAAGATTAAGTACTTTCTACTTTGAATAAGTTCGTTAAAAGAGTGAAATTGAAAATATTAAGTAAATTCTACATTTTTACTCAGTTCAGATATTTACAAATTAATGCTCTAGCTGGCGTACAAGTTAATATTATTTATGATAGTTTATCTTTACAATGTGTCATCATGTATCAATCTTAAAGGAGAAATTATTTATTTGCTAATTTGAGTACATTTCAACGGTAAATAAAAGAAGTAAATTTTACTTAACATTTTGAAGCTGGTGTTCCCAGCATGCACCGGGCTTGAATAATTAATGAGCTTGCATAGTTTCACTGTTTGCAAGTTGGAAGATTTTCACAAATTTTGTTTTTTATTTGATTGTTACGTTTAGTGTCTTCTTGTTTTGTGAAGTCTGAAGTACATTTTCTACTCAAAATTACCAAAATTACCAAAAGTGTTGAGATATCTGGGTCTTGTTTCTATCGCCATTAAAGCAAGGTGATGTTGCTTTGCATGCATGCACACACACATTAGTCACAGACACGCAGGCATCCACCCACACATGTACACATATAAACACGCTGAGCTCTGAGTCAGCTCTGTCTCTCCCTCTCGACTGTGTATGTGTGCAAGGAGACTTTTTCGGCAGATTTGGAGGGGTTATTATTAGTATCTAATTCCTGCTATTGAGTGAAAATTGCTTCTTATCTTTGCATGGTCGCCCTGGAGACCCCATTGCCATGGCAGAGCCATTGTTGACTTGATAGGCAGTAAAGGATTTACAGCCCCAGAGACAAAACTAAAGGAAATGTGCTTAAAGCCAAAGTTCCAATGCAGACGTAAAAGAGACTCAATATTGGGGTGATTATAGGCTCATAGTGCACTGTATTGGTTTGCTAGATTGGAATACCTCCTAAACTCAAAGAGCACAGATCAAGGGAGCTGTTTGTCTGCGCGTTGTGTTAAAATGCTTTTTCTCTGTTTGGTAATGGTCTCTAAAGGGCTTCACAAAGGTGATAATCACCCAATAAAGTGACATTTTGCCTGACAAACAGATTTTAGTGCTTTCTTGAGCTAACTTCTGTCACTGCTTCACAACAGAGTATAATTTTAATAACCACTCTCTTTCTTAAATTATTAGAAGAGCTTATGGCCTGCCTTTTTGTGAAAGAGTTTGTGTACAGTGGGGTCAAAAAGTCCCATGTCAAAAAGACATGGGATTTAAGTTTAAATTAAACCTTGGAATAAAGATAGTTTAAGGATTTGAAAAACTGAAAACAAAGAAACATTTTCATGTATACTAAATACTAAATATTTAAGATTCTGTACTACAGTATGTTAGGTCACTAATCAAACAAGCACATTTGTGATACTGACCATGTTAACTCCTTTGCACAAAAGGTCAGATTTCCTAGCTGCCATTGAAGTTTGCAAGATGCTCATAAGAACATTCTCAAATCATACACAAACTTATTGAGTCCATGCCAGCTCGGGTGCATGCTGTCAAAAAACTGGACTGTAATGGGTAAGGGATGGGCAAGGAGGAGACGGGAACCAGCAGAACAGTTAATGTAATGACATAACTTTAATGACATAAACTCAACTTAAACAACATAAAACACCTAAATACACACACACTCAAGTGTCTCTCTCTCTCTCTCTCTCTCTCTCTCTCTCTCTCTCTCTCTCTCTCGAACTGGTGTCTCCGGCTCCCCTTTATCTCTCTCTCCCACTGATTAGTTGACTCAGTGCCAGCCGTGCACCCTCATGGCCCGGCCATGCCCTACTCCTTGTCACACTCCTCCCCTGCCCAAATCAGGCCAGGTCGACTCCTCTGTCCCCCGGCAGACGGACGCGGCTCCTCCACTGGTGGACAGCAGTGGCGAGGACTCTATGACAGCAAATTCTCCTCCTTCCCGGGTTTCGGCACCAATGTAACGGGTAAGGGATGGGCAACAAGGAAGCGGGAACCGGCAGAACAGTCAACGTTTGACAATGTCAGAACAGTCCTTTAATGACATAAACTCAACTTTAAACAACATAAAACAATAAAACGCATAGACGCACACACACACAGTGATCGCGTGTGTCTCTCTCGAACTGGCGTCTCCGGCTCACCTTTATCTCTCTTTCCCGCTGAGTAGTTGACTCAGCGCTGGCCGTGTACCCTCACGGCCCGGCCACGCCCTACTCCTCGGGTTTCGGCACCAGTGTAACGGGTAAAGGATGGGCAAGGAGGAGGCGGGAACCGGTAGAACAGTCAATGTAAACTTTAATGACATAAACTCAACCTAAAACAACATAAAACACATAGATGCAAACACACAGCGGCCGTGTGTGTCTTTCTCTCACTTGAACTGGCGTCTCCGGCTCCCCTTTATCTTTCTCTTCCGCTGATTAGTTGATTCACGCCCTCCTCTTCGTCACATGGACATTCCAAATACTGCTAAATATTAATACTAAATACTAATATAAAAAAAAAAATTTTTTTTTCAATTCTACATTTCACTCAAATTGCTATTCTTATAATATAATTTCTAGGGCTGTCGATTTAATGCTTTAATTATATAACACGTTAAAAAAAAATAAAGCAATTAATCATGTCCCTGGACCATAATAAGGAATATTCCTACCATCGGAGCAATTTAAGCTTGAAGTACCACCTTTTTTCTCCAGGGGGCAGTAAGCAAAACTCCAGCAGTATAGGCAACATGCAGGTTGTACAGAGAACAACAAACCAAACTCACCGACAGTAGATAGCACAAGATGAGAACACGTTCTTGCTTTCAAAAAAAGCTTTAAGGAACACAAATCTGAACGCAGGTATCTCAAGACCTGTTTTTCTACGTTTCAAATTACATTTAACTTGACACAGTGACCTAAAAAGGGTATGTTATGATGCAACGCAACCAAAGTGAGGAACTCCAACAGCCTCCGTCTGACGCAGGTGTACAGTGACGCGTCCTTAGACAAGCCCTTATAATAAATCTCAGACTGATTGACGAATTCAGTTGCAAAATGGATTGCTGTGAACTGTAGGCCAATGATTGGCTTAAGTTCAATAATATGGAAATAAACAATATATTGAATACCAAAGCCAGTTTTTGTATTGTCTTATCAATTCTTTACTTGTCTGCCACAATAATGTAATGCATTTTAATTATATATATTATTTATTAATTATTTATTATTATTAATTTAAACAGAACTATATATATAATTTAAACAGAACTATATATAATTATTTAATCATTAATTAATTATTGTTATTTGAGGGGATTTCTCAGCAAATATTTATATGCAATTAATTGTGAATAATTATATTTATTAATTAGAATACCATGTAATTAATTTGATACAACATTTTTATCGATTGACAGCACTAATAATTTCTGATGTAATAAATTAGAAAACATTGCACTAATGGTCTCAGACTTTTGGATTCAGTCTGTAAGTGTGTGTGTGTCTGTGACTTTAAACCACTGAGTGGAACATGGGCTGCTACAACTTGTCTCCTGTCACCAGCCCAATGTCCAGCAATCAATGTCCGCCAAAATCCTGCAGTGGCAACATGAGGGGCATCGATCTCAAGGAGAGGGAGGGCTGCCTCCCTCCACACTCTTCCACCCTCCCTTTCTTGACACACTCATAAACCTCCCAGCCATGACCCTCTCCAACCTGGTCCCAAGCTTGCACCACTCTTCCATTAACCGGATCAAACACTTTGAAACTAGTAATCTGTGCTCTATTGATTGGGCCAAGCTTTGACCACTCCAGAGGTTTCAAATAATTTGTTTCCATCTGTCTCCCCTCTTTCATTCTATTCCCTTTCAATTAAGGCTCACTGTATCGCTCCAATATGCTCTAATTGCACCAGTGTCTCCCTGCCAGGGAAATGAGGCATTTGCCGCAAATGGATGTGAGCCTATCAAACTTGAAGTCAAACTCCAACATACACATTTCCGGTTTTGAGTGAAATTTCAAAGTAGTTATTGACTGTAATCAAATGGTGTTTTTATTTAAGAAATTGTGTAATGGACTAAATTTTAAACTTTTGTAATCAGTTACTAACTTTCAATGCCTCATTAATTGGGTATTTTATTATACATGGAGTACATTTAAGACATTTTTTTTTTGCACATCTGTTTGCGTTTCTGGGAAATCTGAAAGGTCTGCGCACCTTAACGAGTCATTTCAAGGGAGAAGCACATGGTGCTAGGTGTACGGCTTGCTTTCAAAAATTGGCATGGAGGAAATACAGATATTATTTAAATTAAGTTTTAACTTTAAATTATTTACATTATTTAACTTGTTTTACACAAGTGTAAGTAGGGGGTTTTACAAAGTGTGATTACTTTTTCCATAAAGTACTGAGTACTCTAACCTGATTACAATTTGAGAAGTAGTTAGTAATCTGTAGTGGATTACTTTTTGAGTAACTCAGCTAAATCTGCTTATCTCTTTACACACTCTTACAGTGTACCGTCCATTTTTAGGAGGCTGGTAATTTACGTATGTTCATAGCTTTGAAAGGGCTTGTGTCTGTCTACAGTATATGCTCCTGAATGGGATTTATTCATTATTGTATGCATGTGTGTGTTTTGTTACAGTGGATCAGATGGACAGATTCATCATCCATTTATTTACTGCAAAGAAACCTAATCGAGAGAGCAAAAGGGGCCCAAACACATTACTTGCTATGAATGTTTTTGCTTTGCTTTGCAGTGCTGGGCTCCTGTTTCCCTCCTCTGTCTTCTCCAGAAGAAAACTCATACTATAATAAATTTCTATGCAATTACAGCTTGCTGGCTGAAAACTGAGTGGAATAGCTATATCGAAACACAGCCGCTCCTTTAATTATGATGCTATTGATTTGTGGTGCGAAAGTAACCCGTCCAGTATCGGTTTCATTATCTTTATTTCCCACTTCGTTTTTGAACCACATGATAAATAAGTACACACTTGCAGTGATCTTAACTCTGAATTATTGCGTTATAATATGAAACATGCCTTACAATAATGCTAGAACACAAGCTAATGGCATAACCTAAAAAAAGACAATTCTTTATTAAAATAACTATAATTATTAAAATAATAAATGTAGTTGTTTTTTATGAATCAAAGATCCTTTGTAATTGTCCGATATTAGGCCATTTTGAGATTATTGTAACTCTGCCTGATTGACTGATTAACTATGCCTAACTGGCTAATTAACTGTCAGTTCAAAACCTACCAACAACCTTGTCAATGGATAGTGCACATTTTCTGTTTTCAACTATTTTCTATGGAAATTGTATTAAATATTATAAGTACATTAATTTAATAAATTTTGTTTGCATCTTATTTGCTATCATTAAATTGTTTTATTAACAATTGGTATCATCATTGGCTTAGAGGTTAGGGCTAAATTTGTCTAAAAGAAGTCCTAAAATCTGCTCCAGCTTCCTCTCTGGTCCACAGCTCACATGCTATGTGTGCTTTTTGTACAGAATAATATACTTTTAAAAAACATCTTACTCAGAATTATTTGTAAAACATGCCATTACAACTGTCTACTATGATTTTCATTATTTTCCTACAAATCAGTTTCACTTTGTTCACACAGAGAGAACTGGTGCAGTCACCTCTCCAAATACCCAGTAACTTCTCATATCTATTGATGATTAATGGGCAAATCTGTCACACCACTACCTGTGTGCACGCCAGCACTTTAAACACTCCCATAGAACTGCATATACATCTTGTGCTCCTTACCAAAAGTCATTTGTGCTGTTGTCAGAGGTGATAAATGGTGTTTGCTGTGTGAAGCCCACTGCATTTTTAGTGAATTTGATTACCCTCAAAGTGTAAAAAAACAGAGTTGTGTAAACACAGCCCACCATCAGTGGTGTTTGCATCTTAGTACATCTGCAGTTTCAAACCTCATCTTTATTTCTCTCTGATATTCACATCTTCAGGAACTAATAAAAAACTCGTACTCTCTGCACCACACCCCAAGGCCAGCACATCTGCCTGTTATCCGGGGGCTTTCTTGAAAAGGAATTTTCAATTCTGCCTCCTTCTGAAACCAGGAGAGAGTCCACTGTTGGATTTTTACATCTTCACATTGCTGTAAGAGAGAGTGGGTGATAGACTTGGGATGTCTACTAGGATCAGGTGTCTCTTTTTATCTGCCGGGATATCAGCTTTATTGATATTCACTACAACACACTGAGCCTTTATGTGTAATTGGTAAGACTATGAGCGAGCAGAGGCGGCTCCTTTTTATGCTGCAACTCTGGAGCTCTGATAGTGTACATTTCCATTACTGCTGTTTCTCTGTAAGACACAAATGGTCAGTGAGAATGAGGGATGATTGCTCTCTGTTGTACAGTTGCTGTGTGTTGTAAAGGTAGTAGATTTAACAAGGAAAAGTGTGCTAAGAACATGCTCAAGTTTGCAAGAATAGGCCATTCTGAGTACCACTGGGATAAAGGGGATTCTTTCAGGGTCCAAAGTCAATGGAGAACTCTTTTGTGTTGATTGCAGATTAGTGATCACATTGAGGTCGATAAAACAGGAAGGCAAACAAATGTCCTTCTCAGGGGAGAATGCACTTAGAATTAATTCCTGCCACTGATAGTTTTGTTTATTTTTATGTGCTGTCTGTGTAGTTTTAGAACCTGATTCGCTAAACGAATTGTGCAAATCAGATAACAATGCAAACATGCCCAAAAAAATTCTACTGAATGCAATTTGCAAGGTACAAAACCCAATCAGGTGGGTTGATTATGAGAGTGCAGCAGACTACCTAATTCTGGCATGCTTTACTGGAACTGTATAGCATTGCTCCACCCAAAACACTGTGAAAATGATATATGCCACCAAAATGTCCTCCTTTGTCCGTTGCCTCCATCAATAAAGCTTCACCCTTTGTTTGTATTTAAAATGTCACTCTGATGCCGAATTCAACTCATTTCAGGAACATTTCAATACTTTACTCAAGGTACTTGAGTTAGAATTGAAAATTCTGTCATCAGTTACTCATTGCTTTATACACTAGGAACATTATGGTCCTAATAATGTGCCCAATGTGGTCTTCTGCTATTGTAGCCCATCCACCTCAAGGTTCAATGGATGAACATC
This sequence comes from Myxocyprinus asiaticus, assembly GCF_019703515.2. NCBI lineage: Eukaryota > Metazoa > Chordata > Actinopteri > Cypriniformes > Catostomidae > Myxocyprinus > Myxocyprinus asiaticus. Next base: position 16,036,829 of record NC_059378.1, on the reverse strand, counting down.
GAATGATGTTCGATGTGCCTTTCTGTGAGCTCGAACCAGTCTGGCCATTCTCCTTGACCTCTCATCAACAAGGCGTTTACGTCCGCAGAACTGACACTCACCGATTTTTTTTTTTTTCGGCACCTGTAACGGGGTTCAGGATGGGCAAAGAGGAGGCGGGAACCAGCAGAACAGTAAACATAACTTTAATGACATAAATGAACTTAAACAAACATAAACACACAGACACACACACACACACAGCAGCAACGTGTCTCTCTCTCTCTCTCTCTCTTTCTCTCTTGAACTGGTGCCTCTGGCTCGTCTTTATCCCACTCCCGGCTGATTAGGACAATTCCTCATGGGCCGCCCACACCCTCCTCCTTGTCACACTCCTCCACCACCTGATTCAGGCTGAGGAAACCTCTGGCATGACATACTCCCCTCCCCTCCCTTCCTGCAGGTCTTCCCCACCTCTTTGGAGCCCTGGGAGAGATGAGTGGAAGGAGAGGGGAGAGGGAAAGAGTGAGGGGGAGAGAGAGAAAGAGAGAGAAAGAGAGAGAGAGAGAGAAAAACTCTCTCGCCGGTCCCCAGACACGCCGTCGCCTGGTCCTCAGCCACTCCTCCGCCCTCTGGCAGACGACAGCCGCTCCAGCCTGGCCACGCCCTCCTCCTCATCACAGCACCATTCTAAATAAACTCTAGAGACTGTTGTGCTTGACAAACCCCAAGGGAAATCAGCAGTTACAGAAATACTCAAACCAGCCCATCTGGCACCAACAATCATGCCACGGTCAAAATTACTGAGATCACATTTTTCCCCTTTCTGATGGTTGATGTGAACAAAGTGGTGCATGATTAGTGAATTTGTCTCTCATAGTGTAAAACACACTTATGGGTCTGTGTTGGTCATATGTTAATTGTATGATACAAATTTCAACTGTTTAGTTGTCAAACATGACTGAACAAACACTTTGTACCATTTCTTAGAACTTCTTTTAGAACGAAGATACAGTAATGTCTCCACACATGTGCCTGACTAATTATTTTGGAATTTCTGTTTGTTCCTTAGCAAGAAAAATCATAAATCTCACTATTGAAAACCAGTCGTCCATCAAGACAGTGCACAGTGTTATTGGGTATCTCAAAGGCAAGACCAATCCAGGTAGGTCTGCACAAAACCAAGATGAATCTACAGTGCTATCTGTCTAAATATTTTAAATTGTTCCTTTGCAAACCCATAGGGCTGTTTTGAACAGTTCTGAGAAATCAGCATATGCATATCTCAATCTGTGTCATAATTAATGCAGAATTATTTAAATAAAAACAAAGCACTCTAATTATAGCTGCACTTAATATTGCCAACATTTCCCAGGCATGGCCCTCATTTAAACCACAGTTGTCTGACATAACAAAGACACAGTCCTTTGTCACAGTGCTTTATTATATTACATTGGTAATAGTAGTGATCGTCCCCTGAAAAAGGAGTGCAATCTAAGCATTCTCTCCTTCATCCGCTGAAAGAGAGAGAGTGCAGAGATGAAGAAAGCCAAATCTGAGCCCGGTTGTTGAAACAGCCCTTTTCCATATGCTATGACAAATTAATCTCTTATAACAATGTCTGCCACCACTGTCCAAATGCAGGTCACTTGGCTGCCGAAAATAGGCTTTTAATTACTGACCACTATTTTCACCTTCAGGGTGATTTAATCCTATTGTACATCTCATGTAATGAAAGCATTTATCTTTCACCCCCGCCACTAAGACTGTAAAAGTCAATGTGTCTATGAATTTAAGACCTCCATGATTTACCTCCTTGATTTACAGTGTTCTTTTCCTGCCATAATTGGTTACCCAGTCACTAATTGTGCATCATAAATCATAAGATGTTCTTCTCTTAGACTTTTGTCTTTGTATGCAACAGTTAGTTCCCGTCCACTTATATGATTGGACAAGTGGTGTTCCAAGAATCCTGATATTTAGTATAAAAGCATCGAAATTTTTCACTCTTTGTATTATTGCACGTGTCTGTGTTTGCGGCATATCCAACAAGTTGTGTTTCTGTGCGTTACTCAACACCTTGCAATGGGTGATTCTGCTTTTGCTTCGTTTTTTCCTTTTTTTCTTTTTGGGGGGGGGGGGGGCATGCCCAATTGCCAGTGCGCTCTAATTCCTCGTGGTTGCGCGATGACTCGCTTCGATCCGGGTGGCGGAGGACGAATCTCAATTGTCTCCGCTTCTAAGACAGTCAGTCCGCACATTTTGTCATGTGGCTTGTTGAGCGCATTACCGCGGAAACCTAGCGCGTGTGGAGGCTCATGCTGTTCACGGCGGCATCCACGCACAACTTACAAACGCACCGCCGAGAGCGAGAACCACCTTATATTGACCACAAGGAAGGTAACCCACATGACTGTACCCACCCTAGCAACCGGGCCAACTGGTTGCTTTGGAAGCCTGGCTGTATTCACTCAGCACTCCTTGGATTCGAACTCACAATTCCAGAGGTGGTAGTCAGCATCTTTGCTTGCTGAGCTACCCAGGCCCCCTCTGTTTTTGCTTCTTTTAGAACCATTTTCATTAGCGGAGTGAAAATTAACAAAAACCATGGCCATATTTTTTTGAAGCCAGATCAATGCCATGCTGATATTCAGTGCAACAGCACTCTTGCTCGTGTGATATTGCTTAAAGGGAAAATTCTTTCACTTACTGACCTTAATACTGTTCAAAACTTGTGTGACTTGGAATGTAAGAGGAGAAATTTAGAAGATTGTTGATGCTGTTCTTTTTTCCATACAATGAAAGTGAACAATGAAGGAGGCTGTTAGTTCCTAACATACAACTAAACATCACCTTTTGTGTTCCATGTTAGAAAGTCAAATGGGTTTATAACAACATGAGAGTGAGTAAATACTGACAGCATTTTAATTTTTGGCTGAACTATTCATTTAATTATAACATTTTTACCTTTAAATTATCTGGCAGCTCATGGTCTTGTTTATTTATTTGATATCATCCCTTAAGACCTTTTCAGCACACCTAAGTGCATTTGGGTTCAAATATCTATGCTCTATGAACCTGTTTCTACCCACACAAGCTGTCAGTCAAAAGTGGCCCAGTGCCGCACTCGGTTCAACATCCACCGTAAGTGAAGCTTACAGCCTGTGGCTAATTATATGAGTAATTGTTTTTTTGTTTTTTTCTTTGACTGAGAGTCAGGGCTGGTGTGTCTTTGTGTGAGTGATTTTGTTTTGGTGTATGTGTGAGCATGTGTGTTGTATTCATTTGTATCTTGTTTTGTGAGTAAGTGCTCTTGCTCTTGCAGATCGATATATACTGGTTGGCAGTCGTCATGGCAGCTGGTATGAGGGTGCGTTGGCGGACTGGGGGAACAGCTCTGCAGTCATGACTCAGATCATTGCCTCCATGACGGCTCAGACCCACGCAGGCTGGCAGCTCGACCGTACCATCGTCTTCTGCTCTTGGTGGGGAACATCACTGGGCAACATCGGCTCCGCTGAATGGGGGAAGGTATACTTGAATGTCCTCCTACAAATATCAACATGGGAATTATCCTGTTAAAATATACATCCCCTTAGTAAATCATGTGCAGGAACATGAGCAAGACAAGTAAATGCCCTATATACAGCTTTCCAAATATGCAACCCCCCCACCCCCGTCTGCCACTGATCAAACAAACAGACAGTCAAGCCGTTGGTTGAGTCAATGTTGTTGTGTCGAGCTGAACAGGTCATTCTAAACAAACAGAGGAATTCTTATTGCGCCACAGAGACACAGTGTTTACAGTTTTCGAGAAAATGTATCTATAAATGGCTTATGGAAGAAAGTATTTTAACACAGAAAAGTTTTGCACTTCATCTTTAAGAAATAAAACTAAAACATACATGAACTCCAAGACCCCATTCTTATTAAAGGATGGTTCACACAAAAATGAAAATTCTCTCATCATTTATTCACCCTAATGCCATCCCAAATGTGTATGACTTTCTTTCTTCTGTAGAACACAAGCAAAGATTTTTAGAAGAATATCTCAAAAGATCCTTACTATACAAGTGAATGGTGACCAGACATTTAAAGCTTCAAAAACCACATAAAGACCACATAAAAGTAATCCATTAGACTCCAGTGGTTAAATCTATATCTTCGGAAGCGATATGATAAGTGTAGGTGAGACAAAATATAAATATTTAAATCATTTTTACTATAAATCTCCACTTTTACTTTCAAATTCTTTCACATTTTGAAAGTGAAAGTGAAAGCTGAGATTTGCAGTAAAAAATAATTTGCAAATAGATCTGGTTCTCACCCACACCTGAGTTCTCACTCACATGAGAGTGAGTAAATGATGAGAGAATTGTAATTTTTTGTTGAACTATACCTTTAAACTGCTTTGAAACCCAAAGGGAAATATGTTTAAATATAACACAATTTGCAATCCCCTGAGAAAAATAAAATACTGTTATATATTTTGTTATACATTTAGTTTTCTTGATATTTTTTGTTGTAGATCCTTGTTTTGTTTGTTATATTTTTTATTTGTTTTAATTTTTGCATTATCTGAAAAATGGTAACACTTAACCATAAGGTTAAATGCAGTACACTGACAGAAGTTAATTAATTGTAGTTAAAAATGAACAATGCTTGTACTGCATGTTTTTTATCTTGGATACTCTTGATTTTTACGTATACTGTACTAATACATTTTTAACATTAAAAGTTGTGTACATTAACATTAGTTTCTGCATTATAAAATAACAAGAACAATGAATAATAGTATATTTATAAATTGACATTAACCAATGTTATTACATTCTTATATTGTTACATTATTACAAAACATTATTTGTTGTTTGTTCAGGATACCTAACACATTAACTAAGGTTAATCAACAGAGCCTTATTAAAGTTTTACTACAAAAAAAAAAAAAAAAAAAAAAAAAAACGGGAGGTCTAAAGCACTTTCTCTCTTCTTGTGTTATCTCAGTTTAACATATAAAGCAAAGGAAAAAATAAAATAAAAAATACTACAGACTACCCTTCAGCAATGGTGCACAAGTTTGCTAACATAATCAGCATGCCATGAAGATTCAATCAGACATATGGAAGATAGTAACTTTGGCTGAGTGTTAATGAAATTATTCTGTCTGGCAGAGGGGTTTATTTCAATAAATGCAATACAAACTTCATCATTAATCTTAAGAAGCCCTAAACAGTGTCACAATAACATGTACATTTTTAAGGATGTAGAAGACAGTAATGTTTCATATTATTCACATTGCTCATTGCACTACTTTTAGTCTCTCCCTGGGGCTTACTCATGCTTAATGCCAAAATAGCTAACCATGCTCTGACATTTCATCAGTTCTCCAGCTGACACCAGACGGCTATGCTTTGTGTATTTGTACAGGAGAATGCAGTGGTACTTCAGAGCAGGGCAGTGGCTTATGTCAGCCTCCACAGTCCAGTCAGATCCTCTGGATCCCTACAGTCCACAGCATCACCTTCTCTTCTGCAACTGGCTTCTGACATCCAAAAGGTACAAAGTGGTTTTCACCTTTTGCACATGCTTGGTCTCATTCGCTAATAATTGTGTACAAATGGTTTGCCTATGTGCGCAGATAAGGTTCTCACACAAAATGTCCGTACACACAAATTTGTTCTTACCCTCAATCTAATGCTGACGAATCCAAATTTTTCTAAATGTGGGAGTGTGTGCCCACAGTTGTTAATTAGCATAAAACATGCCCAAACCATCTCCTTAAAAAAGCCGTTCCTCACAATCTCTCATGTACAGCCATTCATCACTCACTGCAAATGAATGCTTGTGGAATCTTAAGATGTTCTCCTGCTTTAAGGGCATGTGCAGCAAGATCTTCTAGTAAAGCCAGTGTGCCATTCTCAAAATTTGACAAATGATTAGCTGCATTTTTATATAGAACCAATCCCACATCAAGCTATAGTGCACTTCACTTTTGTTACTCTGAAATAAGAGTTATTTTGGGGTAATTTAGTTGTTAAATTATTATGTTATTATATATAAAAGAACCTTTCGGCTTAATGCAGTACATGTGTCTAAGGCTACAAGGAAACTGTGATTTTTGCGTATGTGTTGTTTGAGTTGGTTCTGAATAAATGATATCGCCTGCAAGTCTGAGTTATTCATTCAAATGGCATTTTCAATAATGTGAGATATAACTCATCTAACTTATTTTACCCTAATTTAGCTCTTGTGTATTGCTCACAGTTTCTGGATATATAGAATCTTTCACTCATTCTGACAGGTTCATTTCTGATTTATGTGAATACATTGTAATTGGTCTGAAATCATTCCTAAACTGTTTAAAACATTGAAACATGCTTATTAACTTTGTGTAACTTTAGAGCAACTTTCTGTGGGTTTTAACTCAAACTGACAGCCTGTTCACCATTAGGTAATTGTACCAGATGAGAACGAAGCAACCGAAAAGGTTAACTCATTCATAAATTCAATGTATCGTTTTGCTATCAAAGTCAGACTGGGACATGCTTTGCATAGTGCACTGTATGTCAGAGGTCCTGATCTACTGACAGTGCGCCCTATTATTTTTAACCAGACAATGATTTTCTTCATTAACCTAAATGCCAGTCCACCTGTGACATTTCAGCCTAATAAAGTAAGCTCTGACCTGCACCACAGGCACTATCCAAATCTCTCCTGCAAAATCTCAGCATCTGAGAGAGAAAAGGCATGAGTTCACTGGAATAATTATTTCTCTAATCATCTGTATGGCCATAATGTTTGTAATGTAGTTCACAGGGGGGAAAAGAAGAATTGATAAGCCTGTGATTTGATGTGAATAGGCATAAAATATTTTGCAATATGGGTTTGGTATGCTGTGCATAATATTGAGCTCCTGTTTGAAAAGTATTAGAAAATATCAATGAGCAGCTAAATATGGAATTTACATGTGCAATGAGGAGACATGGCTTTAGGTTTACATTCTTCATCGTAAATTTAAATGTGCATTACAAGAGAAGAGGTTGAGCATGTTGGGTAATTCCCACCAATCCCAACAAATAGCCATTTTCCTTGGCTTTTTTCAAATGGTTAATTCCTTTTCCTTTTCAGTTCATGTCTAACAGATTTTTCTTAGCCAAAGACAGATCTAGGTTGGGGTCCTTTAACCCTTAAATGCATGGTAATGTTCTCAAACACTCTTACATCTTACATTTATTTTTCATAAATCAAAGAGATAATGCAAATCTAGTCAGGACAAATCTAGAACAGGATTCATTATTTTCACACTGAAATTTCATGAGACGCAGTTGGCTGTCAAACACATATTGAGCTACATAACACATAAGGTACAAATAAGATACACATCAGCTGCACCTAAGTTACACATACAGTACTGTGCAAAAGTTTTAGGCGCTTGTGAAAATGTTGCATAGTGAGGATTTCTTCATAAATAATGACATAAATAGTTTTCATTTATCACTTAATGTCATACAAAGTCCAGTAAACTTAAAAAAAGCTAAATCAATATTCGGTGTAACCACCTTTGCCTTTAAAACAACACCAATTCTCCTAGGTATACCTGGACACAGTTTTTCTTGGTTGTTGGCAGATAGGATGTTCCAAGCTTCTTGGAGATTTGCAAAAGTAATGTTTGGGAGTCTAACATTTATATTTCCTATTGATACGCTAAAGCTGAAGATATAAATAACCATCTTAAGACAAATGCTTTTGTAAAACATCTTAGGTGCCTAAGACTTTTGCACAATACTGTATGTATTTTCTCAGGCACTAAATAGATGAACAGCTTACATTATTTCAGTAGTACACTAAAATGACAATAGTCATATTATACTGTTTATGTGTTACACTTGTTATAGTTTACTCAATAGTGTTTCTACATCAGCTAGCCATATCAAATGTAAATCAAATCAATCACTGAGACATTAGCGCTACCTTGAGTAAGAAAAAACGTCTTGGTTACTGATGTAACCTCTGTTCCCTGATGGAGGGAACGAGATGTTGTGTCGATGTAGTGACACTAGAGGTTCGATCTTGAGAGCCCCAATTGCCTTTGCTTAAAATAGAAAAGGCCAATGAAAATTGGTGAGTGGAATTTGCATGCCACTCTCCGCCCCGGACATACGGGTATAAATGGAGATGGCGTGCATCACTCATTCAGATTTATGCTGAGGAGCCAATAGAGAGTCCCGACCATGTCAGCGGCCGGTTCAGTGCCACGGTAGGAGGGACACAATGTCTCGTTCCCTACATCAGGGAACAGAGGTTACATCAGTAACCAAGACGTTCCCTGTCTGTCACACACTCGATGTTGTGTCGATGTAGTGACACTAGGGGTTCCTATAGGAAATCCTGCAGGTGCTGAAGCGTGTCATGAGGCACAGAAGAGTGGACATGGGCAAGCTGCTGCGTGCTTCGCAGCGAGTGCTCAACCATGTCGTGACCTTCCAGCGAGTTAGGTAAGGTGTCTCCCTAGTCTATTAAGGGGGAAGAGGGCACTTACCCAAGTAGGCTACCAGAGGTGCCTTTCTTAATTTGCTGTTAAGCAATCTCCCTTCGAGCACTTTCTAGAATAGTGCTGGGAAGTGTTCTTCCCTCTCCAGGAAGGAGAGCACTACAGAGACCATATCCTGCCGGAGGGAGGTTAACATGTGGAGCATACCTCACATGGACTTACCCATGGGGAAGTACATATTTGGAATGATACCACAGGAGGACCCTATCTACAGAGAGGATACGCAGCACAGTGGCCGAGACAGAGAAAGCTCTGACGAGGGGAAACACAGGTTTCACCTAAGAGGGAAACTGAACAGTGGAAACTCATCATACGGGATTACCAAAGGGGAATCTCCACGCATGAAGCACTGAGCCCAATCACACGGGCTCACCTGAAAAGGGGAATACCATGAGTATTGGGCCTGGTGGCATTACTCCTCCGCCGAGTTCGTAACCGGACAGTGCTAAAGAATTAAAGAGGCGTCCGGAGTTCACCGGTACGGGGAACTGTTGTGGACAAAAAGTGCACATTATCACCTTTGAAAAAGGGGAAAGGTGCAATGCAAGCGGTACACCCAACCAGCCGCCCGGTCTACCTGCTGTTACCGCGTAACACTCAGGTTGAAACCGGGTCTATGCATAGGTTATAAAACCTCGCAAAGGTATTGGGCGTAGCCCAACCCGCAGCTCTGCATATGTCTGCTAGAGAGGCCCCCCTTGCCAGTGCCCAGGAGGATGCAACACCTCTAGTGGAGTGCGCCCGGACCCCCAAGGGGCACGGCAAGTCCTGAGACTGGTATGCGAGAGAAATGGCATCCACAATCCAATGGGCCAACCTCTGCTTGGAGACAGCTTTCCCCTTCTGCTGTCCTCCAAAACAGACAAAGAGCTGCTCCGAGCATCTTAAGCTCTGCGTGCGGTCCAGAAAGATGCGCAGGGTGTGAACTGGACACAGCAAAGACAAGGCCGGGTCTTCCTCCTCTGAAGGGAGCACTTGCAGGTTCACCACCTGGTCCCGAGTGGTGGGAACTTTGGGCATGTAACCGGGCCAGGATTTCAAGATCACATGAGAGTGTGCCGGCCCGAACTCCAGGCATTCACTGGTAACAGAGTGAGCACCACCAGGAGGGCCGTTTTCAGAGACAGAGTGCTGAGCTCAGCCTGCTCCAGGGGCTCAAAGGGGGCTCTCTGTAGGGCAGGTAGGACCACAGAGAGATCCCAAGAGGGGATCAGGCGCGGTCTAGGAGGATTCAATCTCCTCGCACCTTTGAGGAACCTGTTGATCAGGTCACGCTGTCGTGAGGGACTGCTGTCCAGTATATCGTGGTGAGCTGCTATGGCAGCCATGTACACTTTCAGGGTAGAGGGAGACAGCCGTCTCTCCTGCCCTTCCTGAAGAAAAGACAGCACAGACCCGACGGTGCATCTCTGTGGGTCTTCCCCACGGAAAGAACACCAGTTAGCGAAAAGATGCCACTTCAAGGCATACAGCTGCCTCGTAGAGGGGGCCCTGGCCTGAGTGATCATGTCTACCACACGTCCCGTCCAGGAGCCAGACGTGGAGATTCCAGAGGTCAGTGGCCAGGCCACAGGTGCTGGAGCGTGCCTTGCCCCTGAGTGAGAAGGTCCTACCTCAGGGGAATGTGCCAGGGAGGTGCTACTGTCAGGAGCATCAGATCCGAGAACCAAGTCCGGTTGACCAGTACGGCGCAACGAACAGGACTTGCTGCTCGTCCTCCCTGACTTTGCCCAGAGTCTGTGCAATGAGGCTCACAGCCAGCTTTGCGCCAAGGCATCCATGCTGAGGGGGGCCTCGGACAGGGAGTACCACAGGGGGCAGTGAGAGGAGTCTTGGGTGGTGAACAGGTCTACCTGTGCCTCCTCGAATAACTCCCAAATCAGCTGGACTATGTGGGGGTGAAGTCTCCACTCCTCGCGGAGCGTTACCTGCCATGAGAGCGCATCCGGTGCATGGTTGAGGGTGCCCAGAAGGTAAGTGGCTCGCAGAGACTTCAAGGTCTGCTGACTCCAAACGAGGAGGCAGCGGCAAGTGAGTTGCTACATGCGACACGAGTGTACGCCACCTTGTCAGTTCGTACCAACACATGCTTGCCCTGAATCAACGGCCGGAGCCTCCTCAGGGCCAGCAACACTGCCAGCAAGGGGGAGAACCAACGCCGAGGATGCCATATGCCCCAGGAGCCTCTGAAATTGTTTCACTAGCGCTGCTACCTTCAGGCAGGTCAACACTGACTGAGCATGATCGGTCAAAAGACCGTGCCCGGAGAGCGACCAAGTCCAACCCCATACTGAGAAAAGAGATGCTCTGCACAGGGGAGAGCTTGCTCTTCTCCCAGTTGACCTGAAGCCCGAGTCGGTCGAGAAGCTGAAGCACAAGATCCCTGTGTGCACACAATAAATTAGGCAGTTGTCGAGATAATTGAGAATGTGTATGCCCAGCTCTCTTAGCGGGGCCAGGGCAGCCTCTGCGACCTTGGTAAAGATGCGAGGGGACAGGGACAGACCGAAGGAGAGGACCTTGTACTGGTATGCTCGTCCCTCCAAAGCAAACCGAAGGAAGGGTCTGTGTCGAGGAAGGATCGATACGTGAAAGTACACGTCCTTCAGGTCGATGGCCTCAAACCAATCCTGATGTCGTACAGATGCCAGGATGCATTTTTGCATTAACATCCTGAATGGAAGCCTGAGTAAGGCCTTGTTCAGGGCACGCAGGCCCCAAAGACCAGCACACTTACCTGTTCGCCAGCTGTCTCTCAACAGAGAACGAGGGAACGGGAAGTACTCACGTTCGCCTGATTGACCGGAAAAGTCTTCCAGCGCCTGGCCATTGTGAGTGTGCTGGCCCAGGGACGATGGTGGGGCTGGAGAGATGTCCCAGGCCAGACCGGTCAGGAGCGGTCACCTCATCCCTGGACTGGCCATGTCAGGACCGCCTCAAAGCCTGTCTGGGGTTCTTGGCGGCCGACTGACGGGCAGGAGGATATTTTTCTCTGAGGCCAGCTTGCGGGCTCTGATGGTATAGGAGCCGGGGCCGGCACCACAGGGGAACGGCTCTGGCAAGAAGCAGACGGGGTGTGGGACCTCGTTGGCCTGAAGGCGGCTGGGTTGCGCTGCAGCAGGATGTGTTTAATTGCCTCGGTCTGCTTTCTTACCATTGAGAACTGATGGGTGAAATCCTCGACGGTGTCACCAAAAAGATCCCCTTGGGAGATGGGCGCATCAAGAAAGCGGAATTTCTCGGCGTCACACATCTCCGCAAGTTTGTGCCACAGTTGCCGCTCTTGGACCACAAGTGTGGACATCATCTGCCCCAGGGCGTGTGCCGTGACCTTCGTTGCACAGAAGACAAGGTCAGTCACAGTGCGCAGTTCCTGCATCAGCTCTGGGTCGGTCCTACCCTAGTGCTGGTCTTTTAGCGCCTTGGCTTTGTGGACCTGCAGGATGGCCATGGCGTGCAGGGCAGAAGCAGCCTGTCTCTGCAGCCTTGTAAGCCTTCGTCATTAAAGAGGAAGAGAACTTACAGGCCTTGGAAGGGAGCCTTGGTCGGTTGCGCCAGGTGGCTGTGCCCTGCGGGCATAAATGCACTGCTATGGTGCGCTCTACCTGGGGAAGCTCAACATATCCCTAAGCCACTCCGCTGTCGAGGGTAATCAGAGTGGACGAGCCTGCGAAGCGTGTACGGGCAGTAAAAGGTGCCTTCCACGACTTCGTTAGCTCCTCGTGCACTTCCGGGAAGAAAGGCACCGGGGCGCGGCACGGCCGTGAGTCGTGCTCAGAGCCCACAAACCAATCATCCACCCACGAATGCTCAGGGCAGGGTGGAGGGTTCCACTTCAGCCCGATGTTCGCAGCCGCCCGGGCAAGCATGGCTGCCATCTCAGCGTCCGACCCATCCTGTGCTCTACCACCCGTGGGCAGGAGCTCAGAAGATTCATCCGCTTCCGATAGCAGAAGCCCACCCTCCGATGCCGCGACCGAAAACTCATCCTCATCGCGAGCCGCGAACGGCACATTAAACCCGCCCTGAGGCAGATTGCCTGCATCGCTCGACAGCTCGTCCGGACAAAACGAGTGTGCTGGGGGATGGGAGGTCCGCGGAGGCTGAGCCGGCGGAAACGCTCCCATGTCCACATCCAGATCTCCCGCGGTGCTTGCCGACCCGGCCGGCTGAGCGTCAGGCCAGGATGGACCGGGTTGGGGAGCAGCCGCAGTGGCAAATTGCTTCATGAAGAAGGAAGTGAGCCGCGACCGCAACATTCTCATGGGCATGTTCTCGCAATGAGAACATAACCCTTCCACGAAAGCAGCCTCGTCATGCTGGTGCCCCAGACACTCGGGCAGATTTCATGGGCATCCAGAGGGGAGAGATAAAGGCCACATGCTGTAGCGCAAATGCGGAAAGACATCTTTAAAAAGACGGCAAGCATTTGCGCGAGCTCTTTTTGGAAGGAAATATACTCTTTCTAATATACTCTTTTAGCACCTGCAGACTCAGGCAGCCGAAGTGCCCAGGGGAAACACAGCACTCATCCGTGTGAGGGTGACTGCTGATATGCGGCGTAAGAATCCAGCAGTGTAGCAAAGAGTGAGAGGACGAACACACATGCATTCGGAGAAAAAAATCTGAATGAGTGATGCACGCCATCTTCTTTTATACCCGTATGTCCGGGGCGGAGAGTGGCATGCAAATTCCACTGAGCAATTTTCATTGGCCTTTTCTATTTTAAGCAAAGGTGATTGGGGCTCTCAAGATCGAACCCCTAGTGTCACTACATCGACACAACATCGAGTGAGTGACAGACAGGGAACAAGTATAATGTGTACGTGAACACGCATATGGGATACTGATAATTCACCATTGTTGATAATTCATTGTTGTACAGAAAATCAACATGATATAGTGTTTATTTTTTTGAATATAGTACTCATTTGTTTTGTAATAAATAAAGAAATAGATATCCTGTAATAATAAACTTAAATAGATATGAAATAATCATAAAAAAATATATATTTTATGGAAGTGCGAAAAAAAAAAAAAACCTGACTCTCTTACAAACCTCAGGTCTCTAAGACCCCATACACTTTTGGTACATAAACCATTATAATTTTTGCAATTTTGATTTTTTTTTTATATGTGTGTTAAACTATTTATAAGAGATAGACTGAGGAATACTAAAGAGGTTTGGGCACAACTCCAAAAAATGGATGAGGTACAGGGGGCGGAATGAAGTCCCGGGTCTCTAAAGATCCGAGGTATGCTTTTAAGGGTTAATTGTGTAACCCCATCCATTCCTGTTAATATTTTTTAACATTAAAGTAATATTCTGGGTTCAGTACAAGTAAAGCTCAATTGACAGCAATTATGTTTTACTTTTCTTTAAAAAAAAGATACAATTGAGGTTACAGTAAGGCACTTACAATTGAACATAAAAGTGAATGGGGCCCGTTTTTGGAGAGTATAAAGGCAGAGATATGAAGTTTATAATTTTATAAAGCACTTACATTAATTCTGCTGTTTAATCTCGTGTATAATTTGAGCTGTAAAGTTGCTTAAATTGTCATTTTTACAGTCGTTTTAGGGTTTACAGTGTTACGTTGTCATGGCAACGAAGTTGTAAAATTAGATATAACTTTTCACAGAACAGGTTAGTAAGTGATTTAACTAAAATAAAATCTTGTTAACAGGCATATTGTTTATGTCTTTTGGCTATACATTTTAAAAAGTGAGTTGATTTTAACGTATTGAACCTGGAATATTCCATTTACCTCGTTTGACCCTGTTTCCACATGCGTGGATGTTGTATTTTGGCTTCGCTATACGCAACGCATAATTTAAATTAATTTATACCAGCTGTTCACAACACTCTAGACTGTCATTTAAGGGTTAAACTTCTGCCGCACGGAGTCATGTGACTAAGCAACATGACGTTGATTCCGTGAAGCGCTTCAAGGGGCGCAGAGCCAACAAAAGTGCCTCTGGTAAGAAACCTCTTTCAGTTTTTTTTTTTTCATTGAAACATGTTTGGGTGTAAAGAGTAGCATCTCTAGTTTTGTTTGATATGCCACTTTAAAAAAATCATAAATTTTTCACGTGTCAGCGCACTGATAAACATGATGTCCACATACATGGATTTTGGGACATTATTCCCTCAAAAGTTGAAAAAACATATTAGTTCTTTTGAATAACTTTGAACATTAATTCATCTGTGGGTCATTTCGCTTCATTTTAATGAAAAAAGATTTTTATTTTATTTTGTAATCACTGTACAATACGATTCTATTTATTAACATTAGTAAATGCATTCCTATATTCACTGTACATTTTCATTTGTACAGTGATTTGCATGCACATCAACAGGTTAAGTCAATCACTAAATAGGGAGCAAGGGAGCAAGGGGACATCCTTTAACTTTCTGTGCAGTCCATTCACTTCTAATATCCGACCAAAAGTTCAGTTTCCTGTTGCAGATGATTGGACCACTTAACATGTTTGGCAGACATGGGAAAATGGTAATCAGTACATAGATTCAGAATATAAAGTTAAATTTGTAAAGCTAAATTTTATTTTAGCATGTTTGGCAGTGATTGGATGATGTTGGCCATTATTTTAAATCAGAATTATTTATTCAGCTTTACAGAAAATCAGCTGTAATGTGACGTCTCAAAAACATGAATAACCAACACTCCTGGAAACATAATAAAAATAAATTAAAAAAACCCATAAAAACTTCTATAGCTTGGTGTTATTTAAAATTTCTCAACTTAGTCCCGCTTTCCACATATGTGGATGTCAGTTTTTAGGAAAACTATTTGTTCTAGAATTTTTATTTTATTTTATTATTATTATTTTTTTTTTTATTATTATTATTATTTGCTTGTTTATTAGGTGCTACTAGTTACAAATCAACAAGGGAAATGGAAAATGCACACAGCAGTCACACTCGGGTCTCAAGAGGTTGAAGCTCTTGTTTGTTTCTTTTCATCTGCATTCTTTCTGAGTCGTGAGTAGGTAGACCACAGAGGGATTTTATTATTCTATCTGTAAATATCTTCAGTGAAGTGTATTTGCAGATAGAATGAACAATCCTAAAATCTGAATTGTCATGTCTATTCAGCTCAGCCTCCAATTAAAGATGCAATTAATGGTCCCTAACTAAAAGAGTGTTACAGAGCTAAATGACCATCTCTTTTGACGGCACCAAAATGTCGATCTAATGTCACCCAACCCCCTCTAAAGATGTCATAAGCAAATAAAATTACAAATCTCAATTTAAGCTAAAGATCTACACTGCCCTAAAAAGTCAAACTACACATTTTGTCAAAATTAAGTAATGACTGAAATCGGGTGCCTTAACTATAATTTGTTGAGTTCGGCTCAACAATGTTTCGATTCAGAGAAAAATGTCTCTCTATTTGATATTCCAAATTAAGATGGAAAATAAAACAATTTGAAACCATTCTTCTCATTTGCAGTGTTGCCGTTTACTGCATTTTTTCTTTGTGGGGCAACACAGTCTCATGACATTCAAATTTATGACATACCTACCCATAATTGGCACGTAAAAACAATGTGAACTGTGGCTAATAGTTAGACTGATATCTCTATCCAATGCACTTTGTTAATGCACTATATTCTCTCTCAATCTCATTTGCTAATTCTACCCTGCTATCCTGTAGTGTGATCACAACAAAGAAGAATACTTTTCAACATCAGCATTTCTAGTCTGCAGTATCACACTTGCATTGCCTGAATGTGCAGCTCTGTGCCGCTATACCTCTCCTCCACCAATCATTTTCTGTCTCTCAGAAAATTGAAAATGGCTTATGCTAATTGCTGTTGTCCTGTCAGTGCCTTGACGCAATGAAACACAAGATGCCCTCATTAGCATGCTAATTAAATAGAATGCCACCCAATCAAAGATGCACAGGGTCTGTTTGTGGCTGACTTGGATGAATGACTTCCTACTGTCAGGTGTGATAAATTAAAAGAAGGGTTTTTTATTATTATTATTTTTTTTTATTTTTTTTATTATTGTTTTATTTTTTTGCTGTTTTGTCAAACTTTGACTGATTAAACAGTTATAATTAAGACATGCTTTTATTCCAACCAAATCAATATCACAGGCTTTTATACTAGTCTCAGTGCTATATTATTAGCGGCTTAAACATGGCACAAAATGCATTCTGTCCATCATACATGGGTTTATTTCATTCAAGTCATTACTGTTTGTCCTATTTGCCATGCAATTTCTTGTCTGCACTTAATTTCTAATGCTCTTGCCTCTAATTGCACATACAGTTTTTGCAGTCATCTTGGATTGCTGCAATTGTGCAGTTTATCTTTCAAAGATGCTCTCTTGGAGGCACCAGATACCCTTAAACACTTTCAATATTTTGAGACATTTTAACAACACTATAAATCATGTTGGAGCTATGCAGGTAATACTTTCCACTTATCTTGCGTTGCAGCTGTCTTTAGAATAGAGATGCCATTGCAGTGATGTTTTGAATGGGTGCTCTGGAACCAATTATAATAAAGCAAGTACTGCTTTTGGGATTACGGGGCAAACTATACAAAGTAAACTGAGAGACTTTTCATTGTTTAATTGGGTATTGTTGTAGCAACATGTGAGTGACTTGGTCTATTTTAAATTGAAATTACTCACACAGAAAAAAGAAAGAAATATTAATATACTGTATAGTCCATTTTATGTGGGGAAACCTCCTGAGTTTTGTCATATGACATGTTTTGGTATAATTTGATATTTAAAGGAAGTGTGTTTCTTTGTTCAGTCCCAAATTTCATTGAATGTTTTAATTTTCCAATTTATCATTTTCATTATGGCACTATCACATATTAGGGATCTATTTTTTTTATTTTTTTTTATTTTTAATTTTATTTTTTTTTTTTTTATCTCTGCTTCCTGAACAGCCAAACCTGACACCTGTCATAACCAGCTTTCTCCCTTATGTAAGCTTTTTAGTCTAGATTAGGTGTTTTAAAACCTGTTAAGCTTTTGGTAATCCTCTCTAAAATCCATGTCTCTTGCACCTAAGTATAAGGCAAAATACTCTTTCATAGAATAATTTATTCAGACAGCACAGGAGTTTGCACAGCTTTAAATATAAGTCACATCCACATTTTCACAATTTTGTTATGTTATTATTTCCTGATTAAATCTGATTTACCTCTGATCGTAAAGGTAAGCCACACTAAACCACAAGGAACCATGCATGTTGTATTCATAACTTATAAGGTGTCCTAAACAATTTTATCAACAATGCCATATTCTCTGTCAGATAAAGAACATTGCATCTTATGCTCTTTGTAATAACCTTGGGGTTTTCTTTGTCCCACCTTATATTCTTTCCCATGCTATACCTCATATTGGTCTATGCAAATCTGACCTATATAAAACCTGACAGTATGCTTATATTCAGATGTAAAAGACATCAGTAGAAAATCAGTGTAAGATGTAATCCTCTCAGAAAAAGTATATTTGGATTAAAGAGAAATGCAGTGTATACAAGCAATCAGAATATACTTATCAAAGCCAAGCTTAGCTTGACATTTGAAATTGGGAGCCATTCTTGCAGTTGGGCATGCAGTCAGTGTGCCTACTGCTTACACACTAGAGTCCAGCGAACGGCGATGGTGCACCACAAGGACATAGAGGAAAAACGCAAGGGTGTGCGAAAGCCATGCAACAAAAAGTTGAAACTCAATCTGATTTAGACATCTGCTGACCAAAGAGAATTTTAGAGAGGCAGGTCCAGTTGTGCTTTCGGAAATTCAAATTGCTCTATAGAGCACAACAGTCAGGTTGTAGCAGTGTTATTATAGTTAACGCAAACTAAAATGAAATAGAAATAGAAATAAAAACGTGAAATTATTGGGGGGGAAATGAAACTTTGATACTTTTTGATGATACTTTTTCATAACTCCAAAACTAACTAAAATAAAATGTAAATGATCTCACATTTATTTTAGTTTTAATTTTTGACATACCAAGGTAAAAAAGGGCAAATTTGGACACTTTTGGAAATTTAACTTTTCTTGACACTTTGAATTATAATCCAAACACCACATAACCTAACATTATACCTTTGAAGAAAGCTTAGGATGTCTTCTACCTTATTCAAAAATAAAGAAATATTCAGTACTGAGAAGTAGAACATTTGAAGACCCTCTTTTGACCAAACCCAGATTTTTTTTTTAAGCAGCACTGGTAAAGTGGGACAGAGGAAAAATTATCCTCTAGACAATTTTCTCCATAGGCGAATTGATTTTTGACAATAACATATAAATCCTAAAAGGCAGACCTACATTGAGCTCAGAGATTCTTAATTGATGGTATATGCTTCTGTCGAAGCCATCAAAGCAAGTAATTTCAACTTCATTGTTTTAAAATCACGTGATAATAGTGGAATTCCCAGTGAAGAACTACACTATTCATGATCCAGCAGAGAAAGATTTACCAATCAGAGTATAGCAGCCAACAAACCATGCCAAACAAGCTCTGAAGCAACCGCCCAAACTTACAGTATGATGCACTGTGAATGGCAGAATCTGCTGTTGTTAGTTCAAAAGATGCACCCAAGAGAGAGAGATACTGAGCGTGTGATTACCTGCATCTGTTAGTTTAACTCTGTTCCTCGGATATAGTGTGATAGTAATATGCTCCAGCTGTGAAGTGATGCTGCAATTCATGCTATTGGAATTATCCTACATGTATTTCACTCACATTGTTTTATATTTCTTGCGGAACTCATTTTGACACAGACACAGAAACCACACTACCCTCTGCCATGTAGAAAGCTGCTGAAGCTGTTAGTTTAACTCTTTTCCCTTTCTATAGTGTAGAAATAATATGAGCAATCATGGAATGAGAGACAATTCTGGATGACTTCAAAGAAATATGCTCACTGACTGACACAATTTGTCAACGTTAGCTCAACTTGCTCATTGCACACACAAGACGGTCTTTTGTCACCACCTGCTGGCTCAAATCTCACAGGGATTATTAAAAATGCATATTTCTAGCCACTCTTAAACATCTGCCCTGCTCTTTGCAATGCAACCGCACAAACAAAAGTGGAGTTTTACAAACAGTAAAGCATCCCAGTGCTAATGGAGTGAGCTCTCTTGGAATCAGATCAGCACTCTTGGAACGCCTCTGGTCCAGGGGTGCATTTCCCGTACAACGACATAACTTACTGCTTAACCACCATAGTTCGATGCATCATTAGAGAAACTAACTAGCTAGTCACGACTGTTTCCTGAAACCCTAGTAACTATGTTGCACATCCATCGTTCGAACCACACTGATTCAACAATGTAGAGCTGTCGTTAATGACGTTACTTAGGGGGTGGAGTAATAACTTCTGTAGAGATCGAATGAATATCAAATTATAACAGCTCATTTACACGCACAGAAAGCCGTTTATTATGAAAAAACTGCTTAAAACACGAAATAGACATTTACGTTTATATGCACTTTGTAAGAGGTGTACTCTTTACTACAGTATACAAGGCGGTTCGGTCAGTAAGTAGCTCCACAGCAACGTTATTTCCCCGCGACAATGCTGTAAATAACGAACATGGCATCTGAGGACTACTTCTGTTATTTTCTGTTCTCCGTTGTTTCACTTTATTTTCACATGCCCCTCTGTTGCTTGTGTGTTTGTTTTCATCGCGACCTCTCACAGCAATGAGCTGCAATAGTGGGCAATTCCCTCTTACCTCACTTTACCGCACTTGAGCACATACATATGCACACTTTTCAAAAACCAATAAGAATGTCATTTTTATTCTTGACACAATGAAAGATATAGAATTAAATATATACGGAGTGAAAGATACAGACTGGGTCTGGCATATGGGGCTCTGGTAAAGCTGTGTGGTACTGCATGGTAACAAACATACGATTTTCAACGTGCTTTTCAGTGACAGAGAAGTTAAACCCTTCACAATCTGAATTTAAATACAAAATATAATATCCCATTTGATGACCAAAAATACTCTGTCATTTTTAACATGTGTTTTGAGTTAGTGCTTTTCTAATACACTGGGAATTCATCCAGTAGTTTAACATGTAGAAATGAGCACATAATAGGTGATACTTGTGACTTGGTGCATCACATTAGCATTGGAATACCAGATAAAATGTAAGTAATTATTGTGTGAATAATTTCATGCAATGTAATTACTTCATTATCAACTACCGTCCAGTCGGAAGCCTCGGCTGGGCTCCTCCCTTCGGGGTCGATCGCCCAGTCACAGGCTGACGCGGAGATGACGACATGCTTTCCCGGACAGCCGCGAGCGTCGGTTTGAGTGGATTTCACCGCTCTTCCCTGAACCCTCGCAGCTCTGTGATTGGTTCCTGGGCTCGCGGTGCCACTCAAAGCCACGCCCCGCCCCGTTCCTTTCTTCCCGGAAGTGCATGAAGAGCTGACAAGGTCGCGGGAGGCACCTTTTACTGCCCGGTCCCGATCTTTTCAGCTTCCCCGCTCTCACTACCCTCGATGGTGGGGCGGCCAAGGGTTATTCGGCAATCCCCCGGTGGATAAAGGCGCTCGCGGTGCACCTATGCCCGCAGAGCGCCGCCACCTGGCGTGGGTGCCCAAAGCCCCCGTCCAAGGCCTGTAAGTCCGCCAAGGCGCTAAGGAACTGCACGAGGGTAGTTCCGCCCCAGGATTGATGCAGGAACTGCGCTCGGCGACCGACCTCGCTCTCCGAGCGACGGAGGTCACGGCGCGGTCTCCCGGGCGGACGATGGCCACACTAGTGGTCCAGGAGCGCCACCTTTGGCTCAACTTGGTCGAGATGGGTGAGGCCGACAGGACACGGTTCCTTGCTGCCCCCATTTTCCAGGCGGGCCTATTCGGCGACACTGTCGAGGACTTTGCCCAGCAGTTCTCGATGGTAGAGCAGTAGATGGATGCTAGCCGGCTTGTCCTGCCCCGGCGTGGCTCAAGATCCCCCCCATCTACTCATCGCTGAGGGCGTCCCCCTGCGGTGACTGCACCGGCTCCGCCGCAGCCCGCCCCTCCGGCCCGGCCCCGGCGTGGAGCCCACCGCAGGAAGCCGACGCCACCCGTCTCACAGAAGGCACAGAAGAACCCACGGAGGTCTTCGAAGCGCCCCTGAGACGGGCGACCCAGGGACAACGAAACCCGCTGCTCTGGAGCTGGTAAGCAGATCTTCTTTTTGTTACCATTTGCATTTAATTGCGCTGCATGCCCAAGTGGCTGCAGTACTCAAGAGCTCCGCAAGAGTGGTTTCCTTGTTCCCTGGGTCACATATTCGGTGTGTACGGCTGGCATCACGACCACCGTCCACCACTCCATTTGGCAGGTTGGCGCTCCAGCGGCGATCTCCCGCCCTGAGCGCCCAGCTGTGGCACAAATCCGCCCCCGATGTGACAGTCTCCACGGGTCATGAGGACAGGCCTCTTCCTCCCCCGTCCCAGTCTGTTCCAGGGGTGGTCACAAGGAGCCAGGTAAGTGCTTCGATGTCCTCGGACTCAGCACGGCCACGATGTGGTGTGGCACCTCAAGCTCCGCCCCGCCGCGAGGCCCCACCCGCCGGTACATCCGATGACGTTGTCCCTTTGGTCCCCCTTGCGCGGAACTCGGATGCATGGCTTGCGCTTTCCAGTCCGTCGCGAGGGCTGGTCCGGACCGTCCGACTCAGCTGCACGATTCACTTCGCTGGGCATCCGCCCAGGTCCAGCGGTGTCCACTTCACCTTGGTGAAAGATGGAAACGCTGCTACCTTGCGCGGAGATCGCTACCCTCCTACGGAAGGATGCGATAGAACCTGTCCCTCCAGCCGAGATGAAGGGGTTTTACAGCCCCTACTTCATTGTACCGAAAAAAGGCGGTGGGTTGCGGCCAATCTTGGACCTGTGAGTACTGAACCGGGCCTTACACAGACTCCCGTTCAAGATGCTGACGCAAAGACGCATTCTAGCGAGCGTCCGGCATCAAGATTGGTTCGCGGCGGTAGACCCGAAGGATGCGTACTTTCACGTCTCGATCCTTCCTCGACACAGACCCTTCCTGCGGTTTGCGTTCGAGGGTCAGGCGTATCGGTACAAGTCCTCCCTTTCGGCCTGTCCCTGTCTCCTCGCATCTTTACGAAGATCACAGAGGCTGCCCTTGCCCCATTAAGGGAGGTGGGCATTCGCATTCTCAACTATCTCGACGACTGGCTAATCCTAGCTCACTCTCAAGACGGGTTATGCGCACACAGGGACCTGGTGCTCTCACACCTCAGCCGACTAGGGCTTCGGGTCAGCTGGGAAAAGAGCAAGCTCCTCCCGGTTCAGAGCATCTCTTTTCTCGGTTTGGAGTTGGACTCAGTCTCCTTGACGGCGCACCTTACGAACGAGCGCGCCCAGTCAGTGCTGGCCTGTTTGAAGGCGTTCAAACAGAAAACAGCGGTTCCACTGAAACATTTTCAGAGACTCCTGGGGCATATGGCATCCTCGGCGGTGGCCACCCCGCTCGGGTTGATGCATATGAGGCCGCTTCAGCACTGGCTCCAGACTCGAGTCCCAAGACGGGCATGGCGCCACGGGACACACCGCGTGGCCATTACGTCGGTCTGTCACCGTCTTTTCAGCCCTTGGACCAACCTCTCGTTTCCACGAGCAGGTGTTCCGCTAGAACTGGTCTCCAGGCGCGTCGTGGTCACGACAGACGCCTCCAAAATGGGCTGGGGCGCTGTTGGCAACGGGCACGCAGCCGCCGGCCTCTAGACGGGTCCGCAGCTGCGTTGGCACATCAACTGCCTCGAGTTACTGGCAATTCTGCTCGCCCTGCGGAGGTTCCGGCCGTTGATCCAGGGCAAGCACGTGCTAGTTCGGACAGACAGCACGGCAGCGGTAGCATATGTCAACCGCCAAGGTGGTCTGCGCTCCCGCTGTATGTCATAACTCGCCCGCCGTCTCCTCCAATGGAGTTAGCAGCACCAAGTTGCTGCAAGCCACTCACATCCCGGGCAACCTCAACACTTCGGCGGACGTGCCGTAACAACAGGTTACCCTCAAGGGAGAGTGGAGACTCCACCTTTAGGTGGTCCAGCTGATTTGGAGTCGATTCAGTCAGGCACAGGTGCACCTGTTCGCCTCCCAAGAATCCTCCCACTGCCCGCTCTGGTACGCCCTCACCGAGGCCTTCCTCGGCATAGACGCGCTGGCACACAGCTGGTCCCCTGGCATTCGCAAATATGCGTTTTCCCCAGTGAGCCTGCTTGCACAGACCCTGTGCAAGGTCAGGGAGGACGAGGAGAAGGTCGTCCTGGTAAGCACCCTACTGGCCCGCCCAGACGTGGAGCTCGGACCTCACGCTCCTTGTGACAGCTCCCCCCGGGCAAATTCCCCTGAGAAAGGCCCTTCTTTCTCAGGGAAGGGGCACCATCCGGCACCCACGCCCAGACCTCTGGAATCTCCATGTCTGGCCCCTGGACGGGACGCGGAAGACCTAAGCTGTCTCCCACCTGTGGTGGTAGACACGTTCACTCAGGCTAGGGCTCCCTCTACGAGGCGCCTGTATGCCTTTAAGTGGTGTCTGTTCGCTAAGTGGTGTTCTTCCCATCAGGAAGACCCCCAGAGGTGCGCAGTCAGATCAGTGCTTTCCTTCCTGCAAGAGAGGTTGGAAGGGAGGCTGTCCCCTTCCACCTTGAAGGTGTACGTTGCTGCCATAGCAGCACACCATGACGCAGTCGACGGTAAGTCCTTAGGGAAGCATGATCTGAAAATCAGGTTCCTAAGAGGTGCCAGGAGGCTGAATCCCTCCAGGCCACGCCTTGTTCCCTCATCGGACCTCTGTAGTTTTTCAGGGTCTACAGAGAGCCCCCTTTGAGTTTTGCAGTCAGCCGGGCTTAAGGCACTCTCCTTGAAGACTGCCCTCCTGACTGCGCTCACTTCCATCAAGAGGGTAGGTGACCTGCAAGCGTTCTCTGTCAGCGAAACGTGCCTGGAGTTCGGTCCGGGCTATTCTCACGTGATCCTGAGACCCCCGACCGGGCTATGTGCCCAAGGTTCCCACCACTCCTTTTAGAGACCAGGTGGTGAACCTGCAAGCACCCCAGGAGGAGGCAGACCTAGCCCTGTCATTGCTGTGTCCGGTGCGCGCTTTACGCATCTATTTGGATCGCACGCAGAGCTTTAGAATCTCTGAGCAGCTCTTTGTCTGCTTTGGTGCACAGCGGAAAGGAAGAGCTGTCTCCAAGCAGAGGATCGCCCACTGGCTCATTGACGCCATAACTATGGCATGTCTCGTCCAAAAACATGCCGCCCCCGGTAGGGCTACGAGCCCATTCTACCCGTGGTGTAGCGGCTTCTTGGGCCCTGGCCAGAGGTGCCTCTCTAACAGACATTGCAGAGCAGCGGGCTGGGCAACATCCAACACCTTTGCAAGGTTCTACAACCTCCGGGTGGAACCGGTTTGGTCCCAGGTAGTGGCACGCAACACAAGCGGATAAGCCCGGGATAGCCGGCTGGGTGTATCGCTTACACATAGCGCCTTCCACCTCCTTTTGAGCTGAAGACGTGCGCTGTTAATTCCCAGTAGTGTTCACAAAAGTTGTTCCCTGGTTGACTTCCTCCGAGCCCTGTGGCAGTCGAGTTTTCGGAGAGACTCGCTGCCGGCCCAGTACACGCGCTACTAAGAGCCCGGTTCTGGGGTAGGTGCTCCGCATGTGGCGGTTCCCTGTAAGGCTAACCCCATGCGATCTATATCTTCCGCTAGTTCGTTTCCCTACTGGCAAACTGCGTCTTCCTTGGGCAGAGCCCCTCAGTCTCCATGTTGTAGTAACTCCTCCCCCATTGGGTAGGACCTCGGACCTGTAAGGCTAACCCCATGCGATCTATATCTTCCGCTAGTTCGTTTCCCTACTGGCAAACTGCGTCTTCCTTGGGCAGAGCCCCTCAGTCTCCATGTTGTAGTAACTCCTCCCCCATTGGGTAGGACCTCGGACCTGTAAGGCTAACCCCATGCGATCTATATCTTCCGCTAGTTCGTTTCCCTACTGGCAAACTGCGTCTTCCTTGGGCAGAGCCCCTCAGTCTCCATGTTGTAGTAACTCCTCCCCCACTGGGTAGGATCTACCATGAAGGCTCTCCACATGGTTGGAAAGACCATGTGATGTATTCTTCCACTTAAATATCCCCCCCTCTCTTGGGGCGAGGTGTGGTCTCCGCGGTGTCCTCCCCTTGGGAGGGACACCCCCCGACTAGACCTGGCGGCCCAGTCGGATAATCCCCCTTCTTTTTAGGGAGTGGAAAAAGAGAAGGGGAAAGAGGCCATGACTGGGTTAAGCCTGTCTCTATCTCTGGGTAGTCGACTTGTCCCCAAAAAGGGCCGTTCGACACTCATAACTGTGTTGGGGGAGGTTACGTGTCGACCTGGTGTGCTGACTATGAGGCACACAGCAAGTCTGCCCACCACACACCGCCAGTTCACGTAACACAGTTCAGCCTTGTGGCGTTTTGTATAGGGACCCCTAGTGTCACTACATCGACACCAACGTCGAGTGAGTGACAGATAGGGAACGTCATGGTTACTGGTGTAACCTCCGTTCCCTGATGGAGGGAACGAGACGTTGGTCCCTCCTGCCACAACGCTGAACTACCCGCTGAAATGGCCGGACCTTATATCGGCTCCTCAGCGTAAAACCTGAATGAGTGGTTGCAATACCAGCTCCTTTTATACCCATATGTTCGGGGGAGTGGCATGCAAATACCACTCGCCAATTTTCATTGGCCTTTTATCAAAGACCAGAGGTGTCTCGGGCTCCCAAGAGTGACCCCTAGTGTCACTACATCGACACCAACGTCTCGTTCCCTCCATCAGGGAACGGAGGTTACACCAGTAACTATGACGTTTTCCCAAACAGAAATCAGATATATGGCCATACATGTATATTTCTACAATTATTGTTCATTTATTTGGGCATATTGGCTATAGAAAATTACACTTGATTTGGGAAATTCTGTTTTACATATATGAAATTGTAATATTTTGAAATATGTAAATGAATGAATTTTACACTTACATAGCAGTTTTCTGACACTATACTAAAAGTACTGCAGATATGTTGCATATACTGTATGTCCAGTACAGATAACTTTTTATATCAGTGAAAACCATTAACATGCATATTGTGTTTTACATATATTGCCATATGTGAAATTTCTCTTTGGAATATGTTGTAACAAAGATATTCGCTTGTAAATAATAAAATAACTCACCTTTTCTATGCGAAAACGAAGCTAATCCTGTGTTCCAAACGTCATAAATAATGCATTCGGAGTACAATTGGGAGAACAGTTGTGACAGTCAAACTGAATTTCCATTAAAAATAAATTTGAGCACCACAACTTCAATCCTTTCAAAGCTCTCAGAGTGGATGGTGAAGTCTCTGAAAGCAATAGGGCATAGGGGTGATAAGTCTGAATAGAACAGCACTCCAGCTGCGGCAAAATCAATGACATCGACAGTGCAAACTATCAAGGAACTATGCTTCTAACCACAGACGAAGAGCTGTTCGTTGGAACCACGGTTTCGGGAAACGCCAAATCGTTGAACAAACTTGGTAATGATGAAACTTGCGACCATAGCTCACTAACGATGCTTTTGGGAAATGCACCCCAGTCAGATTTGAGAACCGGAACTGACTGTTGTATAATAGCTAATGTCTGAGTATTTTGCCATTAAATGCAGATATATTGTTTTATACTTCAAAAACTTTAAACCAATAGTTCTATTTATTTATTTATTTATTTACCTTTTTTTTAAATTCGATTACATCATTCGAGTTGCTTCATGGGACTGTAGTCCTTGTCCTCATGAAAGACTCTGTCTTGTACCTTTGTTGTTAATCACTGTGGAGCGGTTGTTTTGGTCCATGGCTAAGAACTCTTTTATGAAGGATTTAATGAAATCCCTATGGGAAATAAATTAATGGGAAAATTACATCAGGAACCAAGACGACTGGAAATGTGGACGGGCACTGTTGCACTCTTTCCACGCCCTCAATGTGGATCTCATGCATTCCTGTATGTCAAACGCTCCGTCAGAACTTTCTCATCTTTAGGTGGATACTTTCACCAAGTGCATTAGTTTTTTAGTCATGTGTACCATAAAACATAATCTAGCCAAATGTGTGTGAATTGCAGGGCCTCACATTTCTGCTCTTTTATTAGAATTATCTCTGCGCATAATAGGGTGCATTTAGACTGAATGTGTTCTTGCGGGAAAAAAAATGGCTAAACGCAGCACAATGATTGGAACAGAATGCATGTGTTTCGACACAGGTTTTTAAAAGTTGAAGTTATTTTAACGATACACCTTGGATTAAAAATGTGACACTTCTGTGTGAGGTGCTGAAAAGATGTCATTCAAAAACAGCCCAGATGGATGCAAAAATTATTTCTGTATGAACAGCCCCTTACACCAACAATTGATCTGATTATTTTACCCCTACAGAATTGAAATTCAAACCACCTATATATGTACTTTTCATTTTATCTTTTCAGACTGGCTTACACTGTTGGCTTTCTTTTGATGCTTTTTTAAGACTGATGAAATGCTCTTTGAAAGACTTTTTCTTAAGAATAAAACACTCGATTAAAATACTTGAGTCCACATAAGTACCAATCAAAACATCTCATCGATAGACTACAACAAAGTAAGAGTATCTGCAAAATAAATAAATAAATAAAAATAAAAATTGGCAGTCACTGACATTCTTGGAAGCCCTGTGAATGATAGATTACTGACCTTAGCAGAGCATCGATCAATACTGTAAAAATGAACTGAAAGAGCCAAAGATTATGTTTCAGGCATCTGATAAGCCCCACATCTGATAATGCAGCTGAGCATTGTTTTGACACACATATTGTTACTTTAGCAGAATTCCTCAGTGTTCTCCAAGAGCCGCTGATCGCACTTGAATTAATAACCTGATCACACACACACACAAACTTGAACAGAAGGCAAGGCCACCAAGGGTGGACCCTTCCATGGCCATCATGTGCAGAACTGAAGGCTCAGATGCTCCCAGCACTTTGTAACTCTTCATCCTGTGGCATCACGGTCCTGTCACTCAACACTTAATGAAAGCCTGGTCGGGTCTACAACACGATAACATCATCTGCTGTTCTCTAGATTAGACCCTTTTCACTGGAATTTAATCAAGATAATGCATGTTGTGTGTGTGTGTGTGTGTGTGTGTGTGTGTGTGTTTGTGTCATTACAAGCTAATTGCAAGCCATTAGTGAAAGCATTTGGCAGGCTTTGGTGTAATGCATCTTATGCATACAATAGAAGATTTCTTTGATATTGAGGTCATTGTCACCCAGGTCTATTCAACACAAATGGGGCTTTCTGTTACCCACAATTGTCTCTTGCTGTATTCGATTTTGAATGAAGGGAACATAGATTACCCTTGTGATTACTGCAGGGCATCATATTAAATGTACTGTAACTTCCAGTTTAGGAAGCCATTTTGTGCATCTGCTAAAAAGAATCAAGTTTGCATATACATAAGAGTTATTTATTTATGGCTAACTTAGACTATACACAATGTCTGAGAAATAAGAATGAGCGAGTTCCTTTAGTCTCCTATATATATATATATATATTTATTTTTTATTTTTTATTTTTTTGCTCACCCTCACCACCTAAAATCATTTTTCTATAGAATTATTGTAGTAACCATGACTGTAGTAGGCTAACCATGTTTTGTTTTTTGGTGGAAACCATGGTTTAAATATAGTAATATTGTAGTAACTATGAAATGTATATAAAGTAACCATGTTTTTGGCAGAATCCCTGGTTTTAATACAGTATACTGTACCCATATAGTAATCGTTGTTTTACTATAGATCAACCATGGTAATTTTTGTGGTTACTCCATAATAACCACAAAATTATGATTTTTATTACCATAGTTTTCCTTTTCCTGTAGCATTACTATGGTTTTACTATGAACATCAAGGTTAAAATATGGTTACTATAGTAAAACCTTGGTAAATTTATTGTGAGGGCACGCAAAACTTATTGTGATGGAACGCAAACTGTTGCGAGGGCACACCAAAATTATTGCGAGGGAACGCAAACTGTTGCGAGGGCACACAAAAATGATTGTGAAGGAACGCAAACTATTTCGTGGGCACACAAAACTTATTGCTAGGGACAACAAACTATTGCGAGGGAACGCAAAACGTATTGCGAAGGCACGCAGATCTATTTCAGAAAAAAATCCCCACCCTGTCCTCTAAGGGCTCTGTGTGCTGTTATTTTTTTAATTTTTATTTTTTTACATAGAACACTGAAATAAAATTTTTCTATTTCTGAACATACAGGGTTTGGAATGGCAGGAGAGTTTTTTTTCTTCTTCTTTTATTTATTTATTTATTTGTTTATTGGTTGAACTGTTCATCTTAAACTGAGGGCTTTTTTTTCCTCCCATTGAAGATTGCAGAAAGAAATGAAATGACTTTTATAGTGAATACCCAACCTGGTCTTGAATAATGCCATTACTAAAGCTATTGTGTTATATCAGTCATGCATTCAGTGAAATGTGATTGCTTACCTTCACTGTAATCAAGGCTAGGCAAAAATCACCTGTTTTATTTACAGCTGTGCTCAAAAGTTTGCATACCCTGCAGAAATTTAGAAATTTTGGCATTGATTTTGAAAATATGACTGATCATGCAAAATAACTGTCTTTTATTTAAGGATAGTGATCATATGAAGCCATTTATTATCACATAGTTGTTTGGCTCCTTTTTAAATCATAATGATAACAGAAATTACCCATATGGCCCTGATCAAAAGTTTACATACCCTTGAATGTTTGGCCTTGTTACAGACACACAAGGTGACACACACAGGTTTAAATGGCAATTAAAGTTTAATTTCCCACACCTGTGGCTTTTTAAATTGCAATTAGTGTCTGTGTATAAATAGTCAATGAGTTTGTTAGCTATCACATGGATGCACTTAGCAGGCTAGATACTGATCCATGGGAAGCAGAAAAGAACTGTCATGAGACCTGCATAACAAGGTAATGGAACTTTATAATGATGGAAAAGGATATAAAAAGATATCCAAAGCCTTGAAAATGCCAGTCAGTACTGTTCAATCACTTATTAAGAAGTGGAAAATTTGGGGATCTCTTGATACCAAGCCAAGGTCAGGCAGACCAAGAAAGATTTCAGCCACAACTGCTAGAAGAATTGTTCGGCATACAAAGAAAAACCCACAGGTAACCTCAGGAGAAATACAGGTTGCTCTGGATAAAGATGGTGTGGTTGTTTCAAGGAGCATAATACAACGATACTTGAACAAAAATGAGCTGCATGGTCGAGTTGCCAGAAAGAAGCCAATGCCACAACAAAGCCCAGTTACAATATGCCCGACAACAACTTGACACACCTCACAGCTTCTGGCACACTGTAATTTGGAGTGATGAGACCAAAATAGAGCTTTATGGTCACAACCATAAGCGCTATGTTTGGAGAGGGGTCAATAAGTATTGTGCTCCTTGAAACAACCACACCGTCTTTTTCCAGAGAAGCCTGTATTTCTCCTGAGGTTACCTGTGGGTTTTTCTTTGTATCCCGAACAATTCTTCTGGCAGTTGTGGCTGAAATCTTTCTTGGTCTACCTGACCTTGGCTTGGTATCAAGAGATCCCCGAATTTTCCACTTCTTAATAAGTGATTGAACAGTACTGACTGGCATTTTCAAGGCTTTGGATATCTTTTTATATCCTTTTCCATCTTTATAAAGTTCCATTACCTTGTTACGCAGGTCTTTTGACAGTTCTTTTCTGCTCCCCATGGCTCAATATCTAGCCTGCTCAGTGCATCCACGTGATAGCTAACAAACTCATTGACTATTTATACACAGACACTAATTGCAATTTAAAAAGCCACATGTGTGGGAAATTAATCTTTAATTGCCATTTAATCCTGTGTGTGTCATCTTGTGTGTCTGTAACAAGGCCAAACATTCAAGGGTATGTAAACTTTTGATCAGGGCCATTTGGGTGATTTCTGTTTTCATTATAATTTAAAAAGGAGCCAAACAACTATGTGATAATAAATGGCTTCATATGATCACTATCCTTAAATAAAATACAGTTTTTTTGCATGATCAGTCATATTTTCAAAATCAATGCCAAAATTTCACAATTTCTGTCAGGGTATGCAAACTTTTGAGCACAACTGTATATGATATATATATATATATATATACAGTTTCTGCTTTTTGGACTGCATTTGAATGTAACCCATGGACCATTTTACAGCTAAATGTAGTGTACTGAAAAACAGCAGTGCCTTTCACTAGATTAAATCATTTCCTCGTATTAACGTCTCATCCTTGTCTTAGATTTAGGCTTAACCACACAGAGATATAATTGATTGAATAAAGAGCACAGTACAGGGTCTCGCAGACCCTGATCTCAAACATTGAGATCATTCATCACCGTAGCATGTGTGGAACGACCAAGCTGTGCTCCCACACTAGAGGCCACAATAAGATTTCAGGCTGTCCCTTCCTGTATTAGTGATGCTGTCTGCACAAGCACATGGTTTATCAACTCAGCTGGCAATCAATTAGTTCCCAATCAATAGCCAAACAGGCAACATATTAGCGGCCTCTCTTTGCCTGCACTACACTTGTTTATCCTGGGAGTTTTTTTTTTTTTTTTTTTTTTGCAGGGAATCTAACCTGATCCATTGGCAGTTAAAAATAGAAGTTTAGCCATGTGTAGCAATGTGTTTAATTAAACAAATTTTGCACAAGAAAGCATTTGAGCCGGATGTCCCTTTGAATGTATTGTTTCTGTGTTTCAAAAGATGGTCACTTAGGCAAATGACATGATGAAAGTGTTCAGAGAGCATGCTTTGTGTGAGATAAAGAGCAGAGACTAAAAGCTAATAATTTCTAGGCAAGTTCATTTAGAAATCAGTTATGTCAGTTTCTTTCATTCAGAGCTGTTGAAACAAGAAAAAAAAAAAAAAACTTTTCAGTTGAGCATTGTAGCACCATGATTACATTTATACATAAAAGTTTCTTATTCATATGCAGTGGGGTCCAAAAGTCTGAGACCACATCTGGTATTCGGGCATTCAAGTGAAAACTTGTTTTGTTTGTCTAAAAACAGGTCCGCCACAGTGATAGCGACAACAGAACACAACTGCGCACAATACAGAGAACAGAACTTACTAAACATGTCTGAAGAGTCTGTCAATTTTTGAAAGTTTTTTGACCGGTGCCAGTTCACAGTGGACGGATACCCACGTGATGCCAAAAATAGAAAACAAGCAATCGATAAAATGTACCGTCACTCTTCACTGCTGGTTAGGACAAAAATTCTGATTACCATACAAAATATCCCTTTTATCGCATGTCATTTGCCGTTAAGTTAGGACACGGTGTGACTGTGGCTGCCTGTAGCCTCCTCTATGTTTCTGTTTGATTTCAGAGTACTCTGTTAAAATAAAATAAGGCTGGGCATAGAAATGCATAAATTCTTCGACTTCAAACTCTTCAGACATATTTAGTAAGTTCTGATCTCTGTTTTGTGTACACTTGTGTTGTGTTCTGTTGTCGCTATTGCTGTGGAGGACCTGTTTTTAGACAAACATAACGAGTTTTCGCTTGAATGCCCGAATGTCACAAGACAGCTGCGTGAACTGTTGCTCTTGTGCCCTATCATGAACGTGCACAGGAGATCAATGGTCAGTGAACATTTTCACTGAATAATACATTAGATTTGGTTTGTTTCTCACCAAACCTTATCATATTCTTTCATAACAATCATGAGTCTCATGAAATAATTTGTAAGACTTCTGAATTATACTTTTGCATTCTTTTGAAGCTTGAAGAGGTGGTCACCATAAACTACCATTGTATGACATCACTGAGCACAATTCTTTTCACAATTTCTCCCTTTGTGTTAAAAGAAAGAAAGTAATATAGGGTTATAACAACACAGGGGTGAGAAAACAATTACCGAATTTTCATTTTTGGGTTAACTAATCTTTTAAGATTTTGTGCTATTTCTAGGTCATTAATCAAATTTTAGCAAATTTGTGATGTTGACAATGTTAACTCCTTTGTGCGAAAGGTCAGATTTTCTTGCTTCCATTGAAGCACACATGATGTTTTTTGGAACATTCTCAAATCATGCTGAGATAACATATATCATCAGGTTTGGCACAAACTTGTGGAGTCCATGCCAGCTCAAGTGCATTCTGTCATTAAAGCAAAAAGGAATTCACATTTTCAGTTCAACATCGTACTCAAATTGTTATGCTGATATAATTTGTAATTTGTCAGTTAATTAAATGTTATTGTTTCAATTCAGATGGTTGCATTAGTCAAAAAGTAGCTCATCCATCCATTGGTCCTCTCATTTTATAAGGCTCGGATGCGCCACCACCTGTGAAATGACGTGCCTCTCATATAATGCACAGTGAAATTCCTCTTGTTTTTTTTTTTTTTATTTTAAATAATCTCAGCATTATTTATAATTTTTTGTCTCTTCATTTTATAAATGAATCAGCAGTTCCAATTCCATTTCTCTGCAAATGTAATTTCCAAAGGTCACCTTCTCATAGAGAACAAGCACATTCAGAACGAGATAACAGTTTTGTTCAGAGATTTGACAGTCTCTCTCTCTCTCTCTCTCTCTCTCTCTCTCTCTCTCTCTCCCTCTCCCTCTTTCTCTCCCTCTCCCTCGCCATCCTTTTCTCTTTGTACTCTGAGAAATTCCAGCTTGATGGCATTTTTCATCAAACACAAATAGTGATTTTGCAACTCTGACCTGACAAATTATCTCAGGTACCCCATACAGTATGCAGTCATTTTTTTATTATTATTATTCATTTGAAAAGTAATTTGAACACATAAAGCCTCTAACTGAAATACTTGTTTGCAATGAACAGTGGGAAAAATGCAGCAAAGCATCTGGCCATTTCTGTGCCTCTGATCTGGACATATCTCATTCTCCAATTGTTGTTCACATGGACACATTCCTTATGCTGCCTCTGAGCCTGTTGGGGATATTTGATAGGATGCAGAAGTTCTCAGTCGTAGGATCTGGGTGATCACAATAGCATGGTAAAAGCCTGCACATCTGCTAATGGTCTTCAGTGGGCAAATGTTGTTTGCTTTCACATCAGCTGAGTGGATAACCGGCTTCATTTAGTGTGGCTGTCTGCCAGTAACCCCTCACAACACACAGGCCTATGCAAGCTCAAATATATAAACAATGATTTTGCCATCTCATTATCTTTGCAGACAGAGAAATTAAATATTGATTCCCTTCACAGGAAAAGAAATTGCTGGGCAGAAATGACCTATTCTCCCTCTTTCTCTCTGCTCCCAAGCTGGTTTTGCTGTCACATTTTACCTCTGGAATTTTGGCTAATTTTTACTTTAATGGCTTTTGCCACCTATGAAGATGCAGTAGTCCACTGTTTTATTTTCAGAATAAAGATGCACAGAATGTTATAAAAATGCATGCACTATACAAAAAATAGACACACAAGAGAGGTTTTTCATTATCTCCTGTGTAATTTATGAATAAAAAATGGCCAGGAAATGAAGTACTGGGAACAACATATTTAGAAAAATCGATGGTTTTAGGAATTGATGTGTCTGAATTGGAGACCAAATACTGTATGTTTTGTTCAGGCAGGCAAACTAAACACATTTAGGATAAGGTAATCTCTAGTTTCTGTGTACAAGCTCTCTGATTCTGTTCTCAATTCCTTATTGGTTACCCATCATGGTAACACTTTCTAAGAAGCCTGTATACATAATGCATTACATACAGTAGGTATTCTTGATGCATTTCAGAGGTATTCATAATATATGAACAGCATGTTGCTTAGCAGCTTATTATACAAACTATAAGAATTGTAACCACTTTTATAATAAAGCAATAAGCTACAACAGGCTGTTTTTACCACGGGTAAGAGTTGTTCTTAGGGACAGCATGAAATGGAGTTATTTTACCCCTCACTCAAGTGGCTTACTGCTTTCATAACATTGCGGCAACAGCACTATATGATAATAGATATCAATGTTGAATAAGAAGTTAAATTTATTATTAATAATTTTCAGAATAAATCATTCTGCCACCTAGTAATATAGTTTATTATCTTAACAGTAGGCTGTTAATGGCTGCAAAGCAAAATTGTGTCGCATTAATATGTGAGGTCAGAGTTGTGTCCGTTGAATCTGTTTGTAAAAGATGAGGCGAGAAGCAGTTTTTCCTTCTTAAGGTGAGGCTTTATTTTCCCCTCTTCGCGACACCACTTTACAGTTTACCTTTACGCACTAAACTGAACACTAACACACACTGCTTTCATAAATAAACTTTCCCTACTAGAAAATCCTTGCTCTGGCTCGGCTCTGTCGTATCCAGTCTCTCCCCCGACTAAGTGCTGTGTCGCTCTATTTATGCCGCTCTCCCCGTGCTCACTGAAATTAAAGACAGGTGTTAGACATAATTTAGCTCAGGTGTAAGCACCCTTACCGCTTTCTCTCTCTCCGGAGAGATGCTTGACCACGCCCCCCCCTGCCACACTGTTTTACAATAATACCTAGCTCTAATAACTATTCATGGTTACACCTTTAAAGACTATAATGCATAATAATACATTATGTTTGGTGTTGATCAGGTATTTTAATGCAATTAATTATTATTAGTTATATGAAAACTGTGGTTATGATTATTTACGAGAGCATAAAACTGATTATGTGGTGCTGGTGCACTATAAGGTTATATATTATGCTCTATTACAGGCTTCATGGAAGGTTTTACTAAAATCAGACAAAAAAGTTTTATGGAAAACTCCTATGGAAGGGAACCCATAAAATGTTACTAATGCCAAATCTAATTTAATTAAATACTCTGAAAAGACTAAAGGTATTAAAATACAGTTAAAATTGTTTTCTCTGGAAAAATAGAGCTACATTACTCGACTGTGTGTTCATTCCTTTTGTTTGCTGTTAGTATATTTTTTCTTTGTTTGCTTTTGGTTGGTTGACATAAAATGATGGGAAAAGCTCTTCATCAGTATAATATCAATCAGACTCTTGCATAATTGCATGATGCTTATGCATGAATATTATATGAGGGTTGGTAAATTCTGCACATTGCACAGTAACCTACTGCTGGAATGTTTAAATTAATAAAAACATTATTTATTTAAGCCTGAATTAATTGGACTCCACAATGTCAAAATTTGAAAATGCTTTACTGAATACCTGTAGTACCTTAAAAAAAAAAAAAATAAATAAAATAAAAAAGGAAAAGTGTGTATGTATATATATATATATATATATATATATATATATATATATATATATATATATATATATATATATATACACTGGCGGCCAAAAGTTTGAAATAATGTACAGATTTTGCTGTTTCGGAAGGAAATTTGTACTTTAATTCACCAAAGTGGCATTCAGCCTATCACAAAGTATAGTCAGGACATTACTGATGTAAAAAACAGCACCTTCACTGTAGAGCGGAGGAGGGCGGGGCCGGGCTGAAATGACGCATGCCCGGTCTCCAATCAGTCTGATGGGGCGCACGAGGGATAACAGTTCGAGAGAGAGAAAGAACTATGGGCAGCTGCCCTGCATGTGTTTATGTTTGTGTGTTTTTGTTTAAGTTTATTATTAAACTATTATTTTTGTTGTAAAGCCGGTTCTCACCTCCTCCTTTCCCTCTAACCCCTTTACAATCACTTTTTAAAAAATGTCATTTTTGATCAAGTCTAGACAGGACCCATTTCCAGCAACCATCACTCCAAAACCTTATCCTTAAGTACACATGCTAAATTGCTAATTTGGTATTAGAAAATCACTTGCCATTATATTAAACACTGCTGAAAACTATTTGGTTTGTTAAATGAAGCTTAACATTGTCTTTGTGTTTGTTTTTGAGTTGCCACAGTATGCAATAGACTGGCATGTCTTACGGTCAATATTAGGTCAAAATGGCTTTCTATAGAAACTCGTCAGTCAATCATTGTTTTGAGGATAGAAGGCTATACAATGCTTGAAATTAACAAAAAACTGAAGATTTCATATAAAGGTGTACACTATATTCTTCAAAGACAAAGGACAACTGGCTCTAACAAGGACAGAAAGAGAAGTGGATGGCAGAGCATGTGAGCGAAGCGGAGCGGTGTGACACTCCGCTCAATAACATGCTCCATGCACGTGCGCTCCACTCAGCTGCTCATGGACCAAGCGGACGCTCCGCTCAAGTACCGCTCACACTCACCGATTAAAAAGCATTCGCTCAAATCCCACTCCGACATTATATTTCTCTGTAGTATACTTGGTTCCAAACACGTACACAGGGGGTAGCTACATTGGCACAAGCAACTGCCCCTTTGCCCACATGGGCTGAGGTGCCCCTCTAGGTGAAATATAGACTATAGGCCAACATTTGTTAAATTATCAAGTGATTAGTAACGTACATATCTGAAGTTATTAAGTTACCCAGAAAACAGCAGTGAATGTTTTACTGTTTTTCAGTGTTGTTGCTTTATTAATATTCCCTACAATTTTATATGTATGAATCATATGCAATCTAAAGGACTGTGGTTATTTATATAATAATTATTATATTAGCAGATATCATGTGCCCCCTTTGTTTTTCCTTGATATTTTTAAAACATTATAAAGTGAATCTGGACTTTATATGCATCAAACAATCATGTCTTGTGCATGCACTCTTTATATGTACTGCAAGGTTTAACCATGGATTTAACAAATAAAAAATATTTGTCCTGCATAAAGTGAGATTTTGTCCAATATATATATTACATGAAATCATGTTTAATGATCCTAAAACAAATAAAAATGATTTAATTCACAAATTGCACTGCCTTTGTTTAAGAAACATTTTTTTTTTTTTCTAATGTACAATCATTTATAGGTTTTTTTTTTTTTATCTGTGCATGAATGCAGCAAGGGATGTCGAAGATGTTATCTGCAACCACTAATCTAGAATATTTTTTTTTTTTATGTTTCATTTCTCGTTAAGGTGTGGATTTGGCTTTGGGAAACTGACCAGCAGTTATGTGCCACTTTATCCCGAAGCAGAAATTGAAAGCTTGTCGATTAAGTGAGATAATTCCGCAATGAAATTCTCTATGTGTGAGCAGAAATCTTTACCAATCAAATGCTCAATTGTACAATAGAGGCATGAAAGCAGAATGCTCCGCCTGCAAATTAGGACACACTGATCTGCAAGATCATTTGTTTATTGATTCTGTGTGTGTGTAAGCCGGGATTCAAGGCAAAATGATTTGCCAATATACAGTATTATTAAGCTTACATATTCAATTGAGGGTGCTCTAACGTTCGCACCCCCACAGAACCAGGCTTGCATCTAGCTGGCAGCTGCACTATCATGATGGCAAAACAACAAGATACATTACTTATCTATTAATGTATTATCTAATAGTAGTGTAGCCTACTAGCTCGCCTATTGCTGCACTACATCACATAGCACATCCTCGTGCTCTCTGGCAATGTGATGCGTACGACTCCAAAAGGAATATTTGCTAATTCTCACGGTCTCGCCACACTTCCTTTTGATTTCTTCGTTCTTAACTTTGATTTATACTTTGCATTTATTGAGGTTATAAGGTTTGCAACTTCACTAAAACAATGTTAGAGCTCCATAACCTTAGGCCTATTGCTTATTTAGTAGATTCCCAAACCATCACCTCACGAAGCGCATTCTGGGTTGAGCGAGCGGCACTGAGCGGCCTGAGAGAGCAGAGCGGAATCTTCAAAAAGGTGCTCTCTGCTCAGGTGGAATTGTCACCACTCCGTGCTCGCTTTGCTCACATTCTCTGGTGGATGGCCAGATGTACAACTAAAAAAGAGGATAAGTACATCAGAGTCTCAGCTGACAACTTCATTGAATTGTACCCGCTCAACACCAGTTTCATGTACAACAGTAATGAGAAGACTCAGGGGTGCAGGCCTTATGGGTAAAATTATAGTGGGCAAAGAGAAACAGACATTGGACAACAGATAATTGGAAAATAGTGTTATGGATCTTAACCCCATTGAGCTTTTGTGGGATCAGCTAGACTGTAAGGTGCATGAGGAGTGCCCGACAAGACAGCCACATCTATGGCAAGTGCTACAGGAAGCGTGGGGTGAAATGTCACCTGAGTATTTGGACAAACTGACAGCTAGAACGCCAAGGATCTGCAAAGCTGTCATTGCTGCACGTGGAGGATTTTTTTATGAGAACTCTTTGAAGTAGTTTTAAAAAAAAAAAAATCAAATTGTAATAGTAATTTTTCACATTATTAATGTCCTGACTATACATTGCGGTCAATTGAATGCCACTTTGGTGAATAAAAGTACCAATTTCTTTCCATAAGAGCAAAATCTGTATGTGTATGTATATAGTATATACTGTACTGTACATATGTATACACTGATGAGCCAAAACATTATGACCACCTGCCAAATATGATGTTGGTCCTCCACGTGCCAGCAAAACAGCGCCGACCCGCCAAGGCATGGACTCTACAAGACCCCTGAAGGTGTCCTGTGGTATCTGGCACCAAGATTTTAGTAGCAGATCCTTCAAGTCCTGCAAGTTGCGAGCTGGAGCCACCATGGATTAAACTTATTGGTCCAACATATCCAAGAAATGCTCATTAGACCTTTTTCACAGTCCGGGGTTTGGAACGTGCAAGTAAATGTTTGCAGGGTAAACTTCGACAGTGGTGAATGGGCGTGAATGGGAGACCACAGCAAATATTATTTTCACTACCCATTTGCTCCAAGACCAAATGAAGAAATCCACTCTTATATTTGAATGACTTTCAAAAAGAGGAAAAAAGAGCGGTGGATTAAGACAGTCACTCTCTCAGCAGCTGCAATCGAAACCCCCTCACAGCTGTGGTAATTCATTTTTTAAAACTAATTCCAGGGTAATATAACACAAAGCATAATATTATAAATTTACACTCAATATTAAAAGAATTTACAATATAAAAATTAGTATGTTAACAAGTGCATATAACATCAAACTACAGTGGGTTTTTGTGCTTACACATTTTAAAAAGACTCATTATTATTTTAGGCCAAATGAAATCCAACTTTTAAAGTGCATGTAAACTTACTGAATGATGCAGAATGTCATTGGTTCTTCAGTGTTTCGTAACTGATTATGATGCATTGGATTAGATTTGCGCTGCTAAATAAAGTGGAAACACGTCATCACAGTCTGTGAAAAAGGTCTATTGGACAGAGATCTGGGGAATTTGGAGGCCAGGGCAACACCTTGAACTTTTCATCATGTTCCTCAAACCATTCCCGAACAATGTGTGCAGTGTGGCAGGGCGCA
The DNA here is from genome assembly GCF_019703515.2 of Myxocyprinus asiaticus. NCBI lineage: Eukaryota > Metazoa > Chordata > Actinopteri > Cypriniformes > Catostomidae > Myxocyprinus > Myxocyprinus asiaticus. The sequence continues at coordinate 15,995,852 of NC_059378.1, read as the reverse complement.
TTATCCTGCTGAAAGAGGCCAATGCCATCAGGCAATACCATTGCCATGAAAGGGTGTACCTGGTCTGTAATGATGTTTAGGTAGGTGGTACGTGTCAAATTGACGTCCACATGAATGCCCGTACCCAGGGTTTCCCAGCAGAACATTGCCCAGAGCATCACACTCCCTCCACCGGCTTGTCGTCTTTCCACAGTGCATCCTGGTGCCATCACTTCTCCATGTAAATGGCAAACATGTACACAGCCATCCATGTGATGTAAAAGAAAAAGGGAAAACTCATTGGATCAGGTGAACTTCTTCCATTGCTCCAATGTCCAGTTCCGATGCTCGAGTGCACATTGTAGGCGCTTTTGACAGTGGACAGGGGTCATCATGGACACTCTGACCGGTCTGTGGCTATGCAGCTTCATACGCAGCAGGGTGCGATGACTGTGTGTTGTGGCATTCCTCCCATAACCATTATTAAAATTTGCTGTGACTCTCTGTGCCAGAGTAGACCTTCTGTTGATTCAGACCAGATGGGATAGCCTTCGATGCCCTCATGCAACAATGAGCCTTGAACGCCCAACACCCTGTTGCCGGTTTGTGGTTTGGCCCTCCTCGGACCACTGTTGATCGGGAGTACCACACAAGCCTTGCCATTTCAGAGATGCTCTGACCCAGTCGTCTGGCCATAACAATTTGGCCCCTGTCAAAGTCACTTTAAACATGTCAGTTTAGCTGCTCAACATAACAAAATCTGTTCATTTAGCAGTAGAATTACAGTCAATACAGTTAAACCTGCAGTTAATTTAACAAATGAGGGTCAGTTTCAAATGGACATATAGTGATACGAGACATGGTGATACAAGACATGAAACTAGCACAGATATGTAGGAAATCAGTTGCCTGGCACAATTATACAGTTTTTTTATTTTAATGTTTTTTATTATACACAATATTTTACCAAAGAATGCCACAATCAGTCTGAACGGATTCACATGATGGGCAAGGAGGAGGCAGGAACCGGCTGAGCAGGCAACGTAAACTTTTAATAAACAAATGAACAAAACACATCATAAAACTGCTTTCCAGCATAACACAAAACACACACACACACATGACTGCTGCATGCGTCTGTCTCAAACTGGCATCCCCGGCTCCTCTTTATCCCTCTCCCGGCTGATTGGGCTGATTCAGCGCTGGGCGTCCATTGTTACGGCCCGGCCACTCCCTCCTCCTCGTCACACAGATGATCAGGATCAAGTTTTCCAAAGAGTCATGTAATAATAAACTGTTATTAAAATGTTATAAACTGTTAATAACACAGTAAGTGGAATGAGATTTTCAAACACATTATCACTCAGAGTCCCTCAATGAGCCATCCAAAGAACACTACACAAACACATAATGCACACTAAAAATACTTCAACACACTCACCTCACATACCACAGTGAAAACCATTTTTTAAACCCCATTTATCACCCACTCACAATATTTCATCATTAATCTCAAACTGAGAGAATTTAAATAAAATCTCTTCATGTAAATGCATTCCACACACTAAGAAAACCTCTCACATATCACTTTATATACTTCAATACAATATTTATCTCTGTGAAGATTCTCAGCTTACCAGGACATCATAAAATGTCTAGTAGACTCATTCTAGTCAACAGAGAAACAGAGTCGACTGTTGACTTAACTCTATTAAGCACTGATGCAGTAATGGATACATGTAGTTGTGAAATCAAAGAAGTCTGATCACAAGTAATCACTAGAGACACATTTGAGATGCATATTAACACCAGGTATAAATAGTAATCTGTCAGGGCTGATCATTTGCAATCAGATTACCCAAACCGGATGTTAATAAGAGGTGGAAACATTGCCTTAGACATTAACATATTTATCGCTCATTTAGATCACACATTGAACCAAAGTGGATAAGGGTTGCTAATAAAAAGGTTGCAGGTTCGACCCCAGGCATGGGTGACCCACATATTTTCCCTTTCATACAGCAGGTGAATATGAATACTTTCAACACTATGCTCAATGGCAGTGAACTTAATTTAAATGTGTGATTCAGAGAGGGAATGGTAAAGATCTTTGGTTGCTATTTCAAAAATTGAAGATGCAATAATCTGATGCAAGGGTGACCTAGAAATGTAAAGTTTGATACTAAACAACATGTTTGTCTGTCAGTGTTGTAAGCTGTATGTATGTGTGTACTATATGTACAAACAGTGTAGCTGACTGTGAGGCTGTAGCAAGTTTTTTGTCAGCTGAATGTAAGTATTTGAATACAGGTTTCAATCCATGCACAACAAAATTAGCAAAGCAAACAAAAACTAAAAACACAATGGAAATAAACCACATCAAAACAAATTTAATACACAATACAACTGTAACGATCTGGAAGGAATTCACGAGAGCTGGATGTAGGTGCGGCTAAGGAGTTTAATGAAAAATAAACAAGTAAAATATAATGGGGAAAACACAGGAACAAATTAAAACATCCACGATGGGAAACAAGAACATGAGGAAACATCTACGAAGGGCACTGGTTATACACGGGAGGTCAAAACACATAACAACTGACAAAGAACAAGCAAACAACAGGGCATTATTTACACAAAGACTAATGAGTTAATGAAACACAGGTGAGGACAATCAAGGACAGCTGGCAGTGATGAGGGCAGGGAATTATGGGAAATGTTGTCCGGGAAGAACAGATGACAGTGGAGAAACATAAGGCAAGCAACAGTAAATCATGACAACAACAGAACTACAATTAAGCCACAACAAACTTTTGCAAACAACTTTTTTTACAGACAACTTTTGTTTAATTATGGAGGTAACATTTGGTAAATGATTTTATCCAAAGTACTTTATCCAATTACAGTGAATTTAAACTTAATAGGTAACACTTTACAATACGTTTTCATGAGTTAACAACATTAGTTAACATAAACTAACAATGAACAATACAATACTTTTACACCATTTATTAATCTTGGTTAAATGTTATTTTCAACATATAGTAATGCATTTTTAAAATCAAAAGTTATGTGTTAACATTTGTTAATGCACTATGAACAAACATGAATTAACAATTAACAATTGTATTTTATTAACATTAACAAAGATTAATAAATGCTGTTAAACATATATCGTTCATTGTTAGTTCATGGTACCTAATGCATTAACTAATGTTAACAAATTAAACCTTATTGTGAAGTGCTACCACTATATATTTTGTTAGCATGTGTGTTCCATGGGTATTAACCCTGTGACTTTGGTGTTGATAGTTTTATGTTCTATCAGTCAAGCTATAGGAACACTAAAGGAATGAGGAACACGTTTTCCAATTCCTAAATATTCTCAGAAGAACTCTTATCTAGGTCACCTTTACTGTCCATGTTACAACCCAGAGCATTTTTCATTTCACTATCATTCCCATATCCTTTTGTTCATTATTGTTGGTTTGGTTCTGGATTGCCCAGAGCATTTGTCACTTGCAAATACATCTATGTTTGCACACATATAACTTCACAATGACAAATAATCTTCATACATTTGTGTGTGTGTTTATGTTTCAGAGACACTTGATTTGCAGTGGAGGTGGTGGTTGTCCTAGTCCAAATGTGAGCTCACTGCAGACACCTGGAGATGCAGGCTACTTCTCCAACCAGCTTGGTGTTCCAATTGTGGAGTTCACCTACTCAGAATTTCCTAAGACAGAGGTACATACACACACACACACACCAGACTGATCACACTGTGAATTCAGTGACAGTAAGTCAAAAGTTCTGCTGCTGAAATCGGTGCTTACCATTGCCCCCAGTGGCCGAAGCTGAAAGTGTTGCTAAGGTGAAATGTCCACAGGGTGGCGCCAAAAGAGAGTTTTATTTTCAGTTATAAATTATGTAATGCAGTAAACAGGAATGCATTTTATTAACCTTACTCCCTAAACCAAACCCCAACCCTAAATCTAACCATAGTGGAGTAAAAATGAAATTTTAGAGCAAAAATACAACCTCTGAATCACTCTCACTATTGTTTGTGAATGTGACTACAACCTGGTTTCCGCAAGATCAGAACCTGTGTTTTGTAGTAAACACAATTACTTCATGGTTCCCATGGGACCACAACTCATGTTGCAGAGAAAGTGCATGCACAGTAGCACCACAGGGAAAGGTGAACACAATTGAATTGATGCAAAATATGTATGATTTTGGCATTGCGCATGTCAATAATTTGGCAGTATGTGGTTGAATTCAGGGTACATGAGCATTCAGAAGAAGCATGTTGATTTCCCGTGTGATCATGTTGCACACATACAATTATAATTTGTTTAGCAAGAAATAGTTAAGGTCAGAGATCAGTTTTTATAGCAATATAGTGTTGGTATGTCATGCACCAGCACTATGCCATAAGTGGGTCAGTATCGTAGTTCATGGATCAATTACCCAAGCTGGCTAATTTATAACATCAGTGACAGGCAATCAGATCAGTGGATGAATGACCCTGGCTGTTACTGAAGCCAAATGAACAAATTTATGATACAGTTCCATTGCATTCCTACAAATAACACAGCAAGGCTTATTCACCCTTAAAAAAATCAAGCAATGTGCCAATGAACACAGAAGATGAAGCAAATGTGGACAGTATAAGCACACCAATAGTCAGGGTTGGGGAGTAACGAAATACAAGTAATGGGAATACGTATTTAAAATACAAAATATAAGTAACTGTATTCCATTACAGTTACAGTTTAAATCATTGGTATTTAGAATACAGTTACATTCAAAAAGTATTTTGATTACTGAAGAGATTACTTTGTTTCATTTAATATTTAGTCCTTTCAGATGGAAAAATTTATACATACAGTGCATCCGGAAAGTATTCACAGCGCTTCACTTTTTCCACATTTTGTTATGTTACAGCCTTATTCCAAAATGGATTAAATTCATTATTTTCCTCTAAATTCTACAAACAATACCCCATAATGACAACGTGAAAGAAGTTTGAAATCTTTGCAAATGTATTAAAAATTAAAAACGAAAAAAAAAAAAAAAAAATCATGTACATAAGTATTCACAGTCTTTACTCAATACTTTGTTGAAGCACCTTTGGCACCAATTACAGCCTCAAGTCTTTTTGAGTATGATGCTACAAGCTTGGCACACCTATTTTTGGGCAGTTTCTCCCATTCTTCTTTACAGGACCTCTCAAGCTCCATCAGGTTGGATGGGGAGCGTCGGTGCACAGCCATTTTCAGATCTCTCCAGAGATGTTCAATGGGTTCAAGTCGGGGCTCTGGCTGGGCCACTCAAGGACATTCACAGAGTTGTCCCATAGCCACTCCTTTGTTATCTTGGCTGTGTGCTTAGGGTCGCTGTCCTGTTGGAAGATGAACCTTCGTCCCAGTCTGAGGTCCAGAGTGCTCTGGAGCAGGTTTTCATCAAGGATGTCTCTGTACATTGCTGCATTCATCTTTCCCTCGATCCTGACTAGTCTCCCAGTTCCTGCCGCTGAAAAACATCCCCACAGCATGATGCTGCCACCACCATGCTTCACTGTAGGGATGGTATTGGCCAGGTGATGAGCAGTGCCTAGTTTCCTCCAGACATGACGCTTGCCATTCAGGCCAAAGAGTTCAATCTTTGTTTCATCAGACCAGAGAATTTTGTTTCTCATGGTCTGAGAGTCCTTCAGGTGCCTTTTGGCAAACTCCAGACGGGCTGTCATGTGCCTTTTACTGAGGAGTGGCTTCCGTCTGGCCACTCTACCATACAGGCCTGATTGGTGGAGTGCTGCAGAGATGGTTGTTCTTCTGGAAGGGTCTCCTCTCTCCACAGAGAAACGCTGGAGCTCTGTCAGAGTGACATCGGGTTCTTGGTCACCTCCCTGACTAAGGCCCTTCTCCCCCGATCACTCAGTTTAGCCGGGCTTCCAGCTCTAGGAAGAGTCCTGGTGGTTCCAAACGTCTTCCATTTACGGATGATGGAGGCCACTGTGCTCATTGGGACCTTCAATGCTGCAGAAATTTTTCTGTACCCTTCCCCAGATCTGTGCCTCGATACAATCCTGTCTCGGATGTCTACAGACAATTCCTTGGACTTCATGGCTTGGTTTGTGCTCTGACATGCACTGTTAACTGTGGGACCTTATATAGACAGGTGTGTGCCTTTCCAAATCATGTCCAATCAACTGAATTTACCACAGGTGGACTCCAATCAAGTTGCAGAAACATCTCAAGGGTGATCAGTGGAAACAGGATGCACCTGAGCTCAATTTTGAGTGTCATGGCAAAGGCTGTGAATACTTATGTACATGTGATTTTTTTATTTATTTTTTTCGTTTTTTTTTTTTTAATAAATTTGCAAAGATTTCAAACAAACTTCTTTCACGTTGTCATTATGGGGTATTGTTTGTAGAATTTTGAGGAAAATAATGAATTTAATCCATTTTGGAATAAGGCTGTAACATAATAAAATGTGGAAAAAGTGAAGCGCTGTGAATACTTTCCGGTTGCACTGTATAAATGATGCGATTCAAAGTGCATTTGAACAGCGGTGAAACACTTTCTTATGATGTGTTACATTCATACGAGCAGACAGATAAGTACGTTTGAAGTAAGTATGGAGCACAAGAAACAGAAATAAACCTTGTGTAAATTGTCAGCTTTACGCTAAGCTAAAATGCTGTTTCTAGCCATTTTACATGCACGTTACCAGGCACGATTATATTTTTTTATCAAGAAAATTCACGTTGGATCATAATTATTTTATTACTTATAAAAATATTTTTTATTTGATATTAGGGCAAAAATCTTATTCTTTATAATAAGTTTTGTATTGTTTTCCTGTAAAAATATAAAAGTCCTTAAAACAAGATCAATTTGATTGATCTTGTTTTAGAAACAACACATAAGATATTTAGGTTTTTCAGAGAATGTATTTTTAACATGTGTATTTTGTCTTACTGTACTGGCAGAGTTTTTATAGTCAAAACAAGTGAAAAAATCTACCAGTGCTGAAGAAGTAATCCAAAGTATTTAGAATACGTTATTGACCTTGAGTAATCTAACGAAATACATTACAAATTACATATTACAGCATGTATTCTGTAATCTGTAGTGGAATACATTTCAAAAGTAACCCTCCCAACCCTGCCAATAGTCAATATCATTTATGTAATGTAAGTCCAGAAGATCCTAACATTGTGCAAACATTCCATATATCACTGCACCTTCAACAGCTTACACATACTGTAATCTCTTAATGGACACCATATATTCCAAATGCTCAACAATTTCCCATACCAGTGCTAGCTAGGGCAGCAAACCGTCAAAAGTTGTGTTTCTTATTAATGGTTATAAGGTTCTTGCTGTATGGAAATGTAATTGAAGGGGAAAAAAAGAAATTTCTTGTCATTTGCTGCTCTTTAGGGAAAACTGAAGTGCACTTACGGAGGAATTTGAGTAGGATATGAATTGGCCATTTTTCCTGTAAACTATTTTGAAGTGGCCTTGCACCACGTGGAAAATCACCTCCACACAAAAATCTGTGATTTTGAGCCTGATCTCGTGAAAATTACGTGACTGTGGTGACATTTTTGCAAAATGACATTATGTGGGTTCTAACACGTATGATGGCAGTTCCAAGGTGAAATGTCCACTGAGTGGTGCTAAAAGCAATTGAATTTTCTCCCAAATAGATGAGGTTTTTAAAGTTCTATCGAGTTTTAAATCAACAAAACCATCCTCCCTACCCTAAACCTTAAACCTAACAGATCATGTCATAATATCAAATGTGAGATGAAAAACGCAGCTGCTGAAGCAACTACATAATTTTTTATGCTTTTAATAATAATAATAATTATAATAATTAATAATTTTCTTTATTTATCACACATTATACATTTTGCACATATACGGTGAAATTCTTCTTTTTCACATATCCCAGCTAGGCTGGGGTCAGAGTGCAGGGTCAGCCATGATACGGCGCCCCTGGAGCAGATAGGGTTAAGGGCCTTGCTCAAGGGCCCAACAGTGGCATCTTGGCGGTGCTGGGGCTTGAACCCCCGACCTTCTGATCAGTAACCCAGAGCCTTAACCGCTGAGCTACCACTGCCCACTAACTTTTATGACATCGTCGGCTCTCATGTTGACTTATGTGCTCTTAAGAACTCGTATACCGGTCCTTTATATCGCAAGTGTAACGCTCTATCAGTTAAGCTACCGTGCAATTTGATCGCGTTCGAATAAGTTGATATGTAGGTGGAAGGTATGTAATGCAAATGTTAAAATGTAGTGCTTTACAAGTCATGCACTACAGTAAAGGTGTTTTGATGTCATAAGATAGCATTATGTGAGGAACAGGGTGAAAAGTGTTTATGAACAGTCAGTCTGCCCTTTTACTTGTGATTTGTGTGAAAGGGAATACAAGTTATTATTGTTTCAGCACTTCATGTTCTAGAACATATTAAAATGCCTCAATATATACTACGAGAGTTGATATATACAACTCATGAGATTTTCATATTATGTGTGGTATAATCAGAGGTTGAAAACTTCAATTTAGAGACATTTATGGACACTTATGATTGGTAGAGATTCACGGTTTCTTGTGGGTCAGAAAACAACCATATTTTCCTCTTCCTGGAAAGCTGTGCATTTGACAACAATTTGGTCCATTGCTCAGGCACACACCTCTAATGCACCTGCCCACTAATTTTCTCTCTCTCTCTTTCTCTCTCTCTTATTTTCTACATCACATTCTCCCTACCTTTACCCTCTCTTCTCCTGATATCAAACTAAGAGGAAGATAGAGTTCTTGAGCATACATGGAATCTCAGTAAAATGCATGTTGTAGGGATGTACCCGAAGCCGAATACCTTATTTGGAAAGGCACGAATAATGACTTTAAAACGAATAACGGATTCATACGAATAATATAAAAAATATTTGTATAACTGATTATCCAAAAAGCACAAGGATAAAGCAACATTTTAAATAAACATATCCAAAATTACAACAAATTTATGAATCTGTGCAGCCAATATTTCTAAAGTGTAAACTTTATGAATGAAAATGCGCACAGTGTGATTTCAGATCAGATGGCCGCGGTCTCGACTCAGTTTGTGGTCTCTGTTAATTGTGCACATCTGGAGCTTGTCAAGTGTAACATTAATTAAGATGCAACATCATATACACGTTCCATTTCTTGAAATGTCTATGTTAATATATCACACAATTCACACGTAATGATTCCCATGTATTTATTTATAGCCTAAACCTGAGCGCGATGTTAAATTCCTGTCCTGAAGTGATTTAACGTTGGAGCTCATCTGTCCGTCTCTTAAAGTTGACCACATTTATATCCACATCCGCGATTAAGGTAATTATCTGGTTAAGATTTTATTCAGAAAAAAATTAAAATGCTCCATTTAAAGGTTTAAATGCTCCATAGAGTATTCATCTATTAGGAATATTCCTCCTTGTGTAAAACGAAGAAACTGAAACTATATTTTCTTCTTCTTCTTCTTTAAACTGTGCTAAATTTGAAAATGATAAGTGTTCTTGAACTCTAGTAAGGTGCTATATAAATGTAGCATTATTATTATTATTATTATTATTATTATTATTATTATTATTATTATTATTATTATTATTTAACTAAATAATGGTGTCCTATTGTAAAAATGTCTGATAGACTTATGGGAATTTGTAGGCTATATTGATTTTATTTTAATTTATTTTAATGTTTGAATTTGTATTTATTATTCACTGCAAAATGTGTGCTTGACATTTCACATTTTGCTTGACGCCTCCTGCCTCCAGAATAATGTTGTTATACATACACAGACAAATGAAAACTCTGTTTCATGCAGATATTAATATCTGAAATACCAGGAGAAACCACAGAATATTCCACAGATAATGTAGCCTACAAATTCAGCTTCATCTGGTAAGAAACAAAAAGAAGAAAATAATATTTTTTTAAAGAATAATTGTATAATAATAATAATAATAATAATAATAATAATTATTATTATTATTATTATTATTATTATTATTATTATTGGGCCTCATGTATTCAGATAGAAGACAAAGGCAGGCCTAACACAGTCGTAAAAACCTAACTCAAGCCCTCACATTCCAAGTCGTAAATTATACTGATAAAAATTGCGCCAAAATCAATCAAAGGGAGTCCAAAACAGACTACAAATCCCATGAAGCCTTGCTCACTAAAGGATCGAACTCTCAACTCCTATTGCATGAGGCACACAACAGAACGTCCCTCAAACATGACATCATCAGGAGTTGAAATACCTTCTGATAAATAATGCTTCCGGTATTTGCTTCCAGCAACTTTGTTTGCATCGTGTAGACGCAGCTCATCACTGCTCTCAGGTGCAACCTCGTGGCACAAGGAAGTAACGTCCGACTTGAAACTGTGGCCATACAATCTCCATCTCACTGGACGAGTTGAGATTACTCTGTGTTCAACCGAACACTCTAACGGATCCGAAGGAGACCGCTGAGCAATCTGCATCTTCATCTGTTTGCCTACAGAAGTGAAGAGATTAAAGATTTCTCTTCCATCTTCAATCAAGTCAACATTTCTGAGTTCTCCGCCAGCCCGCCGAGAATCAACAGCCGTACCGCCCGCCGACAGAGCGAGGAAACGGCCTCCCGTCATCACCCGAGCCTCAAGGAACCGGGTCAGAGTTAAAGGACGGAGGAAAACACATTCTACCTGTGTCCTCATGCGATTCAAGTAAGAGGTTTACGTCTGGGCAGAGATAGAATATTATAGTGTGTTATTCTTGTGTTTCAAGGTTTTTGCTCGTACAGTTTACGGACCGCCATGCCCGCTCATTATTAATACTCAGGGTATTAATTATCACGAATTTGTTTTGCTGTATTGTGGTCCAACCAAATTGGACTGTTGTGCAATTTCGCCATCGCTGGTGAGACAGGTAAACTGAGTTCATCCATTAAAGAGTCAAAGAACGCGGGACTTTTACGAGCCGTCCACCACGTCTCTGAGCGATGAACTAACAGCTGCTTTCTCTCCCACGATCGCGAAATCGGCTTTAGGGCTGTCACTTCTCTCTCTCTCGTACTAACCACACACACACACACGCACGCGACCCCTCACAAACATTCTGGCACACATTTTTGGCTCCTAGATAGCTTAATGCTAAAGCCCAGCTTTGTCCCTAAGCTATCGTACAAGCGAATACACGTGGTAACTGGTAGACGCCATTGACTGGTTTCTCTCCACCCACATTCGCGGTCATATTCCCTGGCTGGAAGTCTCGCGTGACATACTCTCCACGAGAGTCACGTCTGCCATTTTGTGCACGTTCCTCCTTACACACACACACACTGTCACACACACACCTTATGTGTTATAGGATTATTTTGATTTCCATATCTAATCACATCACTGTTTAGTTTGTAGTTGTAAGTCGGAAGTTTATTGACTGCATTGTATTAATTATTAATTGATATTACTGCATAAATAAACTTTGTTTATATTATAAAGAGAAGTGTTTTGGTTTGTTTTACATACACCTGTGTCATGCTGACGGGATGTCAGTGCTCGGATTCAAACCTTCATTCATTGTTTTTTTCCCCAAAAATCGATATTCTTCGAATGTCAATTTTCCTAAGAAAACAATCTAATATTGAGACTGTTTTACTATCTGGTTATTAGTCCCTGATTCCAGGGTGGTGCCCCGTCAATGTTAATCCTTATTAATATTCTGTTGATTTTTGATAATTGATAATTATCTTTGATGATTGTTGAATTTGAATGATCAATAAGCTAGTGTTAATTTTAATTAATGTTCCATCGATGTTAACAATTAACGATTATCTTTGACAATTGTTGATTTAAAGGATTAAAAAAAGCTAACATTGATTCTCATCAATGTTATATTGATTTTAATAATTAATAATTATCTTTGATAATTATTAATTATTGCTAATAACCAAACCCGCTCCTAAACGTAGCACACTACATTTACTGGAGCCCCATATGAGGTTTTAATGAGTTAGATTCAATTAATTAATTTAAATATTAATTAATAACTAAAGAAATAATTATTAATTATTTCTTATAGTAACACTGATCTAAACAACCAGTAAAGCCCTACATATCATTAGGCTATTATTATGAAAATACATATATTGTACAAGGCATATTTTATTAATAGAAAATATAAATGTAAGAGTAACACATAAAAATGGACATTTCATTTAGTTTAGACACACATCCGGTTTAAGCCCCACCCACACCCAGTTCTATCCGAATACATAGACAGATACAGATAATTTTGTCATATGAACAGATACAGATACAAATACAGATACTGACTTCACTGCACACCCCTAGCATGTTGCTTTTAAAAAGTATTCCTAAAGTATGTTTATGATTCAGAGAAACAACCTAGAGGAAAGTTATATTGCTCAGTTGCTCATTCATTGCTCAGGAGACATAATTGAGATCTCTGTTATGTTCTTTTTTTTTTTTTTTCCTTAGAAGTTCCTTAGAACTAAAATTCCATAGAAGAAAGAGACAGAACATGAGACTCAGAACATGAGTATGAAGCTATAAAGTTAATGTGGATAGCATAGCTCAGATAATGTGGTCTTGGAAGAGAAATTGATGAGATGTTCAGATTTAAATATATGTGACTGCAGACTTTGGTGTCTGAACAATTCTGGGCACAATTTAAAAAATGGGTGAGATCTCTCCTAAAATTCTAGTGTAGACTAGGGTTGCTCCTATACCAAAATTTTGGCTTCAGTCCAATACCAGCCCTGGTACCTCGGTTTCGATACTAAATTGATATTTCAGCAACAAATAAATAGCCTCAGGTTACTGATGAAATGACACAGAAAAAGACGATTAAAAAAAAACTGCATAAAGTATTACAGTTGCAAATTCTGCAGTTGCCATTAAAAATGTTCTGGCTTCCATGTTGTATGTTTTAATTAAATGTTTTCATCAAAACAGTGTTTAATTAACTGAATACATAAAACTTTAATCAAATAAAATATAATAATTAATTTTCAACAAAAATAGCCATTTTTTTTTTTTTTTTTTTGTCAAATAAAATGCTGCACAGCAGAGCTTCACAGTATAAATGAAAACATTATTGAAAAAAAAAATCTGATTACCTGTGGCTCAAGGCTGCTATGGCTGAATTACAGTGTGATGATATTCAGTACATTTGTTTTCGTGATATTGCTTGCATGTAATAATAATAATAATAATAATAATAAAACCATTTATTATATAATTATTGTTATTATTGTTATTACTTTGTCTTCAATTTCACGCATCCAGTCAAACAGAGCTTTTATTTTGGCGGGACATTTATTTTGATTAACCTTTGAGTTTCTCATGTTTGGTAGTTTTTAATAAGGTCCATATTCTAAATGAAATGCTGAAATACTCACGAGCTGAGATCTCACTGGAGAAGGACAACTGTCAAACTCAAACACTAAACACACTGCTTTATGTGTGTCACATGCGATCTGTTTGTGTATGCGTGTGTGTGCATGTGTGTCATAGAAGCATGACAGAGAGCAGAGCATCACCTATCGTTCATTCTGAAGCGTGCAGCTCGTTAGACTGTGTATTATTTAATCAAATGGCATCCTGTTTAATGATCACATTTGGCCATATCATGATTTTAATTTGATTGTCAAAAATGTCTAAAAAATGTTTCATCTCTTAAGATTTTGCTTATAGCACCATACTGTAGTATGGTACCCAAATTAGCAACAAGATGATATCGTACCGTTTAAAAAAAATTTTTTATTGAGATATTACCGGAATACTGTGCAACCTTAATCTAAGAAACAGGAGATTTAAAGGGATGAAAATTATTTCATCATTTACTCACCCTCATGCTATCCCAGATGTGCATGACTTTTTTTCTTCTGCAGAACACAAACAAATATTTTTAGAAGAATAACTCAGCTCTGTAGGTGCAAACAATGCAAGTGAATGGTTACCAGTACTTTGAAAGTCCAAAAAGGCAGCACAAAAGCAAGGGCGTAGATTTGGCTTGAATATTGGGGGGTTGCAGCGTGAAGTCTTTACCCATTGATCTTGGTATAAATAATGAGGAGGGGGGTGAGTGATCTATGCCCCTGCACAAAAGTAATCCATATAGCTCCATGAAAAAATTCTTAGGATAAATTATAAGCAGTTTGTGAGTAGTGCAATTCATGTAAAACCTTGAAAAGAAGTCTTTTTGAGAATACAAAATATTCTTAAATTTTTTCTTAAGTGAGAAATTTAGATCATAGATCATATAATTTTATTTTTAAGAATGTTTAATGAATATGACCTGAGTTTATTAATATCAGAAATTTTGCACTTGTCCATTATTAACTCTCTGATAAAGGGTCAATGCTTAATTTACTGGCATATCCTGCCCTTGCTCCACCACCACATTTTTGCTTATGGAAAACACATTCATACACATCCTTGTGAATTCTCTGGCTTAGCACATACTGTCATGTCCTTCCCTTGCACCCTATTTGCCTCGTTATGATACATGAAGAACATGAGGAACTGCTTCCTGTCTTATAAAATCATCTTCCCCAGTCACACAGCAGCACAGTCAAACCCCAGGACTCCTTTACAAGCGTCATCGACATTGCGTTCCATCTGTCACGGACCTGATGACTGTGTTCAGTGTGTGGTGTCCTTTCAAATGAAACATGTTAGCGTATCCCTGGAGCAACGAGCCGCACTGCCTCCATCTCTCCTCTAACCATTAGGGAGGTCTCGCTTTCTTTAAAATGAATCCAGGAAGCTTGCTACATAAATTGCATGCATATGTTCTCTCATTTATATTGCTTTCATACCATATATTGCTCGTATGAAAGCTTTGCTCATACAGTATAGTATCTTTATCTCACAGGCTTTTATGGCTCGTCAGTGCGCTTTTTTGTTGCTCTTTTTTGCTGTCTTACAGTCCATGCCATCAACTGCCTAAGGATGGTGTCAATGTGTTGACTGTAGGAGTTAAAAAAAAAAAATGACACAGTAAGGGGAAATAACTAAAACAAAGTGCACCCACTGATAGCATCATTTATTTGCTAAGATGCCCGATCCAGGTAAAGGCACAAACACGCCTAAAAAATGTATCTTGCAGACAGGTTCTGAAGTTTAGTTTGTGATCTGATTCAGCTCTTTAAAATGTAGGAAGTGTGCTTGACTGCATGGCATGTATGGATATGTGGGTTATAACGCTCTCCTCCATCATTTGATTTTCATTTGATGAATTACTGCTGCCATGATCAATAGAATGTACACAAGCATATCTTTTAAATAAAATGATGTTTGCTTTCATTTAGCGCCTGGTTTAAGGGATAGTTCACCCAAAAATAAATATGATCTCATCATTTACTTACCCTCATGCCATCCAAAATCTAAATGACTTTCTTTCCTCTGCTGAAAACAAAAAAATAAAATAAAAAATTTAGAACACAATTTCAGCTCTGTAGGTCCTCACAATGCAAGTGAAAGGGTACCAAAATGTTTAAGATCCAAAAAGAGCATAATGGCAGCATAAAAGTAGTCCAAAAGACTCCAGAAGCTATCTGTAGGTATCAGCATATCCAATTTAATACTTTTTAATACCATTTTGAAGACCTTCTCAGTCATTCACATTCTCTGTTCCTCACTGGTGGAAAGTGCTTAAATCAGATATACTCTATATATATTCTCCAGATATCACAAACATAGTTGTCTTTTGTTCCAAATTGCAAAACGACTGTGTTTGAGATGCACAGTTTTACTATTAGTGTAATATCCGAGGTTGTTACCCACCCTACCAACCACCAGAGGGAGCCCTCTCCCGAATACTGATCATCACTCATTTCTTCTCTGCTCACTTCCTGTGTTCACTGTATAAATAGCCATGCACTTCCACTTATACTTTGCAAAGTATTGCCAGTTAACCCTGCCTTACCAAGTGGTTTTCCATTGCTATTTCTGATTGTTTTCATATTATGATCATTGCCTGTTTTTCTGGAATTACTGCTTTTTGGATACCCCTTTGTTTTGTTTGCCTTGTTGGACTGTCTTTTTGGTATATTGGACTTTACCGCCTGCTTAACGACTACGTCTATTTGCCTGCCGATTTGGATTGTTTGCTTGTGTTCTTAATAAACTTCCTGCACATGGATCCTAACACCGTCTCCATGGCCAGTTCATTACAGAATACTTCGCCAAACATGGATCCAGTGGAAGTTTCACAGCTCCAGGCCACATTCGAGCACCAGTGCGAGGCTTTAAGGGACCAGCTGAACAACTTACAAGCTGCCAATGAATGTTTGACACAATACATTCACTCACTGCCAGCTCCCCATGCTAAACCAGTAAGCTTTGCTCTACCTGAAGTTTGATGGTTCTGCTGAAAAATGCCAGGGTTTTTTAAGACAATGCAAAGTATATTTCTCAAATCAGCCTGAATCATTTGATCAAGACGCCAGGAAATATGCATTTATGATGTCGCTGCTTACCGGCAAAGCTCTCGATTGGGCCGCCGCTGTTTGGGATAAAGATCCTCAAATCCAGGCTTCATTCGACCTGCTTCAAAATGCTTCACGTCCTCAGTTTCACTTCGCCTCTAATTCTACAGTCTCAGTACAGGCCCAGGCATCCACTGTATCAACCAAACCCATGCAAGTTGCTTACGTTCGTGTTTCTATGGAGGAACGGCAAGTCGACCCAACGAAAAGCTTTGCTTTTATTGTGGTTCACCAGGTCATCTCAATGTCAAGTCAAGTCATTTTTATTTGTATAGCATCTTTCAAAGCAGCTTTACAGAAGATCAGGCATTAACAGAAGATAAAACTGTAATATCTATAATGTCTTAGAGTCATCATTGTGTAGTTTGATCAAATACGATTGTGAATTGTTTAAAAATCAGTTCATCCTCTGAAGTCAATCGTAATAGACTGAAGTAATGTTTGGCTGGCACCGGCTGCTATTAGTCATCATCACACAGTGACACGTAACAGTGGAGTCCAACACCAAGCAGGAACGGAGCTGGATCTGGCCGGTTCTGGTGACCTCAGGATAGGAGTCCTGAGGTTGAGACAGGGAAACAAATAAAATAATATTAGCATAGATGCCATTCAATTTATTGCAGATTTATAGATCATGATCACCGTTTCTAGTTCCGGCAGACCTAACTAAAGCAGCTTAATTGTGAGTTGAAGGATAAATTAGGTGTATGCCTGGCTAAATAGATGAGTCTTTAGTCTAGACTTAAACTGAGTGAGTGTGTCTGCATCTTGAACAGTGTTAGGGAGACTATTCCATAGTTTAGGAGCCAAATATGAAAAGGATCTACCTACTTTTGGGGATTTTGATATTCTAGGAACTATTAACAGGACAGAATTTTGTGATCGTAATGAATGTGATGGAATATAGCATGGTAGAAGGTCACTTAAGTACTGTGGAGCTAGACCATTCAAAGCTTTGTACGTAGTTGACAGAATTTTAAAATTAATATGAAATTTAACAAGTAGCCAATGTAACGACGATAAAATGGGGCTAATATGATCATATTTCTTGGTTCTCGTCAGCACTCTGGCTGTTGCATTTTGAACCAATTGAAGTTTATTTATTGACCTTGCTGGACATCCTCCCAGTAATGCATTACAATAATCTAATCTTGAGGTCATGAGCGCATGAGTTAGTTTTTCAGCATCAGCAACAGAGAGCATGTGTCGTAATTTAGCAATATTTCTTATGTGGAAGAATGCTGTTCTACAAACATTGGTAATTTGATTTTCAAAGGACAGATTGGTATCAAATATTAAACCTAAGTTCTTCGCTGTTGAAGATGATGTAACAATACATCCATCAAGAGTCATCTTATATTTTAGTGGCTTATTTTTTGAGGTTTTTGGTCCAATAATTAGTACCTGTTTTGTCGGAATTGTGTAGAAGGAAATTTCTGGCCATCCAATCTTTGATTTCATTGATACACTCTGCTAATTTGGAGAATTGTGAAATCTTATCAGGTTTTGAAGAAATATAAAGTTGGGTACCGTCGGCATAACAGTGGAAACTTATTCCACGATTCCTGATAATATCTCCCAGGGAAAGCATATACAAGGAGAAAAGCAAAGGCCCTAAAACTGATCCCTGTGGCACTCTATACTTTACTTTTGTTTGGTTTGACAATTCCTCATTTACATAGACAAAGTGGTAGCGGTCTGCTAAATAGGACCTAAACCATGCTAAAGCAACTCCACAAATGCCAACATAATTCTCCAGCCTATTCAAGAGAATGTTGTGATTTGTCGTGTCGAATGCAGCACTAAGATCTAAAAGCACTAGAAGAGAAATGCAGCCACGATTAGATGATAAGAGCAAGTCATTTGCAACTCAGATAAGTGCAGACCCTGTACTATGATGAGGCCTAAATCCTGACTGAAATTGTTCATATATACTATTTCTCTGTAGAAATGAACATATTTGGGAGGAGACTACCTTTTCTAGTATTTTCGACATAAACGGGAGATTTGAAATTGGTCTATAATTAGCCAGTTCTCCAGGATCAAGTTGTGGCTTCTTAATAAGCGGTTTGATAACTGCCATTTTAAAGTTTCTTGGGACATGTCCTAAGGATATCGAGCAGTTAATAATATTAAGAAGAGGTTCTGAGATTACTGGGAATACTTCTTTTAAGAGCTTGGTTGGTATTGGATCTAACAAACATGTTGTGGCTTTTGATGTTTCAATAAGTTTTGTTAGCTCTTCATGACCTATGACAGCGAAAGATTGAAGCTGCACGTGAGGAAAATTATGAGACACTGTTTTCTGAGGTACTGTAACAGATGATTGCATGATTCCAATTTTATTTCTGATTATTTCAATTTTATCAGTAAAGAAATTCATGAAGTCATTACTAATATGCTGTGACGGAATATCTGGTTCAGTCAATGCTTTATTCCTAACCAATTTAGCCACAGTACTGAATAAACACCTAGGATTGTTATGGTTATTTTCTGTGAGTTTGCTAAAATATGCTGACCTGGCAACTTTTAGTGCCTGTCTGTAGCTACAGACACTATCCTTCCATGCACTGCAAAATACCTCTAATTTTGTATTCTTCCACTTGTGCTCCATTTTCCAAGCTGCTATCTTGAGAGCATGAGCGTGATCATTGTACCATGGTGCAGGGCTTTTTTCTTTAATTTTCTTTAATCGAAGGGGGGCGACACTATCAAGAGTGCTAGAGATTACTGTATTTATATTTTCTGTTATTTCATCAAGTTCTTCTAGGCTTTGGGGTTTACTGAGTGTATGAGATAGATCTGGAAGATTATTAGTGAAGCACATAGTTCTGCCTGAACGATAGCGTGGTGTAGATTGAGTAACATTAGCTGATTGCAGCATACAAGAGACAAGGTAATGATCCGAGATGTCATCACTCTGCAGTAGAATTTTTATATTATCAACATCAACTCCATATGACAGAATTAAATCTAGCATATGATTATGGCGATGAGTTGGTCCTGTGACATTTTGTCTGACTCCAAGAGAGTTGAGAATATCGATAAATGCTAATCCCAATGTGTCATTTTCATTATCTATGTGAATGTTGAAGTCACCAACAATTAAAGCTCTATCTACAGTAACTGCAAGATCTGATAAAAAATTTGCAAATTCACCAAGGAAATCAGAATAAGGCCCGGGTGATCTATATACTGTAGCAAGGGTAAAAGATGAAAGAATTTTTTTTTATTTATATCTATATTTGTCGGTGTCACATTAACCATTATTAGTTCAAAACACTTAAATTTATATCATGTCCTCTGAGTAACACCAAAAACTTCACTGTAAATTGTAGCAACACCTCCTCCTCAACCCTTCAGATAAGGCTCATGTTTATAACAATAACCCGGGGGAGTAGATTCATTTAAACTAATATATTCATCCGGTTTAAGCCAGGTTTCAGTCAAACAGAGCACATCCAAAGGATTATCTGTAATAATTTCATTTATAATTAGTGCTTTGGTAGAAAGAGATCTAATGTTTAGTAGCCCTATCTTTATATTGTGTTTATCTTTATTTTTTTTTTGTTTTGTTCAAGTTTGATCTTAATCAAATATTTTTTAAATAATTTAGTGAGAGTTTTGTGTTCGGTAGTTAGGGGAACAGACACAGTCCCTATATAATATCTAGGTGATACAGTCTCTATGTGTTGTAGTTTAGTGACCTGTGTGATGTCTCAAGGCAGCTAGCAGACGTTCGGATTAACCAGTTTGTCTGCTTCCTGACCTGGGTCCCAGTTAGTCATATACTATCATTATTAAGACTATGAGCCAAATTACTAGAGAGGAGAGCGGCACCTTCCCTGGAGGGATAGAGTCCATCTCTCTTTAGCAGGTCAGGTCTACGCCAAAAACTCTTCCAATTGTCTATAAATCCTATTCTATTCTCCAGACACCACTCAGACATCCAGCCATTCAGTGACACTAATCTACTATAAACCTCATCACCACGACGAGCATATTACAGTGTCTGACATCGTTTTTTGCAAATTGACACACCTCTTTAACATTATCTCTAGTGATTTCCGACTGGCGAAGCCAGACATCATTAGTGCCGACATGAATAACAATTTTAGAAAATCTACATTTAGCATTAGCCAGCACTTGTAAATTTGATTTGATGTCAGACGCTCTGGCACCCGAAATGCATTTAACAATAGTGGCTGGAGTCTCTATTTCCATGTTCCTTACAATAGAATCACCAATAAGATGAGGCTCTTTCAATATGATTCTCAGTGGGTGCATCACTGAGTGGGGAGAATCGATTGGAAACCCTAACAGGAACGGGAGAGTGGTGTCGCTTTGCTGAGCGAGTATGCCGTCGAGACTTCACCCAAACGCCCTGCTGTGGGGGCTCTACAGCCAGAACCAAAGTGTGTGTGTTGCTCTCTGTACTTCCCACATCCGAAACAGTATCTACCAGCTTCTCTTTCTCACTGACCTCCACTAGCGTTTGGATGCGTGCCTCTAACTCATGAACCTTCTCCGTCAGCCTGACTAATTCCTTACATTTATCACATGGTAATCCCTCACTGCTGATGGAACAGGCTATTGTAAACATGTGACATGCAATGCAGGAAGAAATAACATGAGCAGATGCCATGACTTACCACAGTTGTTTGTTGTTGTTGGTTGTTCCTGAGTGGTGAGGGTTTGAGATCGACGTGAATCCCTCACACAATTGTTTGTTGTTATGTTTGTTCTTGATAAGCGGTGCTTTGAGATGGATGCAGTAATTCGTGTAACACAGGGGAGAAAAAAACGTGTGTGTGCTGTAAAATGCACGTAGTTTAATCACGGTAAAAATAGAAAGCGGATTCACGTGGAAAATGCACACAGTTGAAACGCGATAAGAGAATAATGCGGGGGAAAAAACCCGATGCGCGCTGAAAAAATGGCAGATGTTAAGTATTAAAGGCTGAAAACAGATAAGCGATGCTAAAAAAGCTAGCAGGCTACAAACACAGACTCAAGCTAGGCACCAGCAGCAACAGGTAAAATACATACAGATGAAACAGTAGAAAAGCAGAAAAACCATAAACACGTGGTAAAATAACAAAGGATAAAAAGATGAACGTATGAGAATAAGAATAAGCAATGCTAAGCAGGCTACAAACACTCATGCAGTGTGCAATCAGCAACAGGAACAGGAAGTTCAGTGATGTGGTACCTTTCAGAGGTTGCACCTAGAAGCAGCTAATGCAACTGAAACAGGCAGTTTGAACTGATTCATGAAAATAAAAGCAATGCTGCATGTCCATACAATAAATCAAGTTCCCCTGAGTCAAGGCAGCGCATTAGTACCATGAACACTGTATCACCCATCTCACATAATTTTCTGTTACCTGTAGAGGTCTCTATTGGTGACCATGTAAGATGTTTTACAGCATTAGTGGATTCTGGGGCTGCTGTTAATTTCATAAATCAGGAGATTGTACAAGAACTCAACATACCCACCATTCAATGCTTCCCAACGTTTAACATCACCACCGTTGAAAACACTCCTATTGGTACTGGCATAACCCAACAGACTGTTCCTATAACCATCAAGATTGGACTTTTTCATGTAGAGAACATCTCACTATATGTCATCAACTCACCCAAGCATGCTCTTATCCTGGGTCATCCCTGGCTGGCCATCCACGACCCATCGATATCCTGGAACCAAGGTGAGCTCACGCAATGGTCAAGTTTCTGTCATAAACATTGTCTTCATGTTGCTGTTTCCATGCCTTGCCTTATCACCAGTATTGAGAGCCCTGAATCACAAAAGGAGACCATGATCCCCAAGGAGTATGCAGATTTCAGTGAAGTGTTTATTAAGATCAAAACTACACAACTTCCACCTCATCGTCCATGGGAATGCGCCATTGAACTTCTGTCTAATACAGCTCCACTGAGAAACGAGGCCTATGCATTGTCATGCCCCAAGACCCTTGCCATGGAGAATTACATTGAGGAAGCCCTTGCCTCTGGTTACATCCGTCCCTCCACCTCCCCAGCTGCTGCAGGTTTCTTTTTCGTAGAGAAGAGGGATGGAGGTCTACATCCGTGTATCGACTATCGAGGCCTGAACTCTGTCACCAAAAAATACCGTTACCCATTACCACTTATCCCCTCAGACCTTGAACAACTCCGTGAGGCAAAGATCTATACCAAATTTGATCTAAGAAGTGCTTGTAACCTCGTCAGGATCCGAAAAGGGGATGAGTGGAAAACTGCTTTCATCACCACCAGCGGGCACTATGAATATTTGGTCATGCTCTATGGACTTGCTAATGCCCCCTCGGTTTTCCAGTCTTTTATCAATGAGATATTCAGAGACTTACTGAATCATTGTGTGGTGGCCTACATTGATGACATCCTCATGTACTCACAAGACATGGAACAACATATCCAGCAAGTCAGGACAGTCTTATCATGTCTCCAGGAACATCAACTATTTGTCAAGGCAGAAAAATGTGAGTTCAATACCTCCCATACCACTTTCCTAGGTTACAATATCAGTCTCTAAAGTAACAGCAGTCATCGAATGGCCTCGACCTTCCAAAATCAAGGAACTATAGCGGTTCCTGGGCTTTTCCAACTTCTGTCGCCATTTCATTAGGAATTACAGTATCATTGCAGCACCACTCACATCATTGCTCAAGGGAAAGCCCAACAAATTGCCATGGAACGATGCTGCATACCAGGCCTTCATCTCCCTCAAGTCAAGCTTCACGACCGCTCCGATACTGAAACATCCTGACCCCAATCTTCTCTTCGTCGTTGAGGTAAACACTTCAGATTGCGGGATTGGAGTGGTCCTGTCACAACATCACGGAACCCCAGGCAAGCTTTACCCTTGTGCCTTTTTCTCCAGAAAGTTAAACTCAGCAGAACATAACTATGATGTGGGAAATAAGGAATTACTTTCCATAAAGTCAGCACTCGAAGAATGGCGTCACTAGTTAAAGGGGGCAGTCCACCCTTTCCAAGTTATCACCGATCACAAGAATCTTGAATATATCAAGGCATCCAAGAGATTGAACCCATTCTGCCACCATCTGTCATCATAGCACCGATTAGTTGGGACATCATGGAGGAGATACAACGAGCACAACAGCATGAACTGTCACCACCTAACTGCCCCCCGACCAAGCACTACGTACCCCAAGCTCTATGTCAGAGGACTATCCAATGGCTCCACACTTCCTTGAGCACAGGACACCCTGGCATCCAAAGAACTGTTACCCTGGTTCGCAATTCCTTCTGGTGACCATCTTTGATTCATGATGTGACTAACTATTTAACTATATAACTATTATACTAAGTATTTAGGGTCTATGGATTACCAGAGGACATCATGTCCGATCGAGGTCCACAGTTCACATCCTGAGTTTGGCAGGCGTTCTGCAAGCAACTGGACATCAATGTGAGTCTCACCTCTGGCCAACCGACAGGTGGAACATCTAAACCAAGAGATTGGCAGATATCTTCGGAGCTATTGTAACCATGAACAGGAGAAGTGGACTGACTTCCTGCCCTGGGCAGAATACGCACAGAATTCCCTCACTCATACCTCTACGGGTCTAACCCCCTTCCAATGCGTGCTGGGCTACCAACCCCCAATGTTCCCTTGGTCAGGAGAACCTTCTACGGTGCCAGCGGTGGACGATTGGATTAGGCGAAGCGAGATGGTGTGGGACAGCGCACATGTCCGTCTACAGTGAGCAGTCCGAGCACAACGCTTCCAGGCTGACCAACGGATGTGCCCCCATCCCAGCTATCAGCCAGGACAGAGGGTCTGGTTGTCCATAAGGGATCTCAAGTTGCGGCTACCCTGCAGGAAGCTCAGTCCAAGGCATGTGGGTCCTTTCAGAATTATCCGTCAAATAAACCCAGTTACTTACTGTTTAGAGCTTCCTGCTAATTACCGTATCTCTCTTTCCTTCCATGTATCCTTGCTGAAACCCGTCCACCCGGCTTCTGGCTCTGGAAACACGGATTCTGAGCCTCCACATCCATTGGAGGTAGCTGGAGCCCCAGCGTATATGGTCAGAGAGATCATGGACTCGAGACGACGAGGGAGCCAGATGCAATACTCGGTGGACTGGGAGGGCTACAGACCAGAGGAGAGATCATGGGTAGCCGCCAAGGACATATTGGACCCGTCCCTGATCCAAGAATTTCAACATGCCCATCCTAATCATCCAGCACCATGACCAAGGGGACGTCCCAGCAGAAGAACACCAGGAGTTGTTCGTGGGGGTGGGGGGGTCTGTAACATCCGAGGTTGTTACCCACCCTACCAACCACCAGAGGGAGCCCTCTCCCGAATTACAATTAGCTATGTAGCAGATATTAAAATTCATCTTTAATTATTTGTATTTTTTGTAAAGCATATGAATATAATGTTAATTTCACTATATTAAAGGATATCGTAAAATGGTTCTAAACTGTGTTGTAAAATATTGTATTTTTACATTGTAATTCATGTTCATATTAATTTTAAAATTAGTTCATTCAATGTGGGACTTTAATTTAGAAAAAGATGAAACCATGTACTGTCACAGTATGTACTGTATTTGATGAAAGACGTACTTATCTGCCGGCAAAACAGTATGTTATTTTAGGCATGCATGCGAGTAGTATGAAAAGATTCTGGACATACTTCATCCAGGGATGTGGGCATTGTCATCTCGTGTTCCTCATATATGATGTAAGTACAACAACCGTGAAAACTGTCTGCTCTGGTTTTGATAAACAAGCACCATTTAAACACAAGGAACAATTATCTTGGTATATGGAGCACTTACAGTTGAGAAGAGCCATCTGACTCGCGATTCACTGCTGTTCTTTTAAATCCAGAGTTTTGAACATGACATCACCTCAGCTCCTGAATGATTATGGGATTTTTAAGTGTCCATTCGATCCATACTTCAGAATCTCTCCGGAAGTAGTATGTCATCCGGGTACTTCTCACTTACTGCTTCATGAATACTGAGGACTTGCATTGTGAGGACCTACATAGCTGAGATATTCTTCTAAAAATCTTTAGAAAACTCAAAACAAGCATGCACTGAGATGACTTAAGTGGAAAATATTCATTTATTCATCAGACTTATTCCTTGAACGTGTTAGACTGGTATTCCCCACTGAATTTTATCCTGACTCCTGAAGAACATTTCAAGTTGACTCTGGCATTGTCGATGGGCACAGCATATGGTGACATATGATGCAGGTTCAAGTGTTGGACTTTGCTGCTTTCTGTAAGACAGTGGTTATTCTTCATTATTTATGCTGGCTGCCATGTTAATGGAAAAACAAATCACGCATATTCATGTTATTGATTCTTTATTATGAATATGACGTTAAGACCTACTTTCTAAAAATCTGTTTGTTTACTATGTTGTTTTGACATGTGTTGTACAGTAGCTAGCATGACCTGTAATGTCTCTTGTATGCAATACATGGCTTATTTGTATTGAATGCATAGCATAGCAGAAGAGAAAGTGGCTCTGAGAAAAAAGTAACGCAAAAGTAAAGTAACGCTTTACTTTCCATAAAAAATAACTTTTTAATTAAGT
The DNA here is from genome assembly GCF_019703515.2 of Myxocyprinus asiaticus. NCBI lineage: Eukaryota > Metazoa > Chordata > Actinopteri > Cypriniformes > Catostomidae > Myxocyprinus > Myxocyprinus asiaticus. The sequence goes on along the minus strand of NC_059378.1, from coordinate 15,969,682 downwards.
TACTTTTAAGGAGTAACGCAATATTCTAACAAGTTACTTTTAAAAGTAATGTTACCCAACACTGTTCGCGAATAAGACTCACAAGGAGTTTACAAAAAAATACACTCAAAGTTCCTTGTTTTTCTGGATTCCTTTTCAGCATTTCTCTCTTACTCTCTCTTTCTCTCTGTTGTGGTTGACACTTTCTGCATGCTGGCTTGTACATCTGTCTCATCCAGCACACATGCCTGGCTAAGCATTCGCAGTGCAATACTGGTGTGCCTTAAACTGTGAGAGTAACCTTTTCCTGGCATTTAAACCATCCGCTGCATTAGCACTGAGGGGTGGCTGGTGTGTTTGGGAACAGCACTGTCTGTTTGGTGACATCCAGCTCTGAGTCTCCCTGCCTCTGCTCTTGTGCCATGTGCCTCAGCCTCAGGAGCCGTCTCTTTCCCAACTAGCAAAATCAAAATGACACCCTTGCTCCAAGCCTTCATATGCTACAGTCTTAACATGTATGTGCTGTTGTAGAGGTAGTTGGGTGGGGTGTGTGTATGTGTGTGTGGCTTGCCTGAAGCAAAAAGGCATTTTTTGACTTGAACATCCCTGTTAAAAAGACAGGCATTGGTGTGTTCTGGATGTTCGACAGTACTTCAAAATTTCTTCAGCTGAAATCGGTCTGTGCTTATCGAAATTCGAACCACTGTCCCCAGTGGCTGAAGCTGGAAGTGTTGAACATTTGGGCACATGTGAACACAGAGTGGCGCCAAAACGAGTTGTACAGCCAGTTGTTTTAACGTAAATTATGTAATATATTCAAGAGGAATGCATATTTTATTAACCATATACCCTGATCCAAATCTCAACCCTAAACCTAACCTTCAGTGAAGTAAAAGTGTAATTTTATAGGAAAATGCAACCTCCAAATTGCGCTTGCCATTGATTCCGAACACAATTTCTTCCTGGTTTCTAAGGGACCAGAACCTGAGTCTCTGAGACTGCTTGCGCAATGCACCAAAGGAAGAGGGAAACACATTTGAACTGATGCATAGATGTCTGATGGGAGATGCTGCTTGTGAGTAACTCAGCAGAATGAGGTCAATATCAGGGTACCAGAACATTCGTTATCAACATGTCAAGTTCCCGTGCGATCATGTTGAGATGACCATGCTAGTTTACATACAATTTTTGCAGGTAAACATCATGGCTATGCTGTTTCACCATCTAGACCAGCACCAAATGAGCACATGCCAGCATAAACCTGGTTAATCCATGCTGGAAATTCATGCTGGTCCAAGCTGGACTTTTCAGCATGGATGTCATCAATAGAAGCCATTCTTGCTTTTAAAACTAAAATTAAGTTAAATGCATTTGCTCTAGCTGAAGCCACAAGCAGAAATCACACGTTTTTGCAAATCTCTTTAAAGCTCTTTGATTAACATCGTCTAGTCTCTCGCACTAAAGACTGCTCCTTAATGCAGAGTGACAGATTAGGAAATCTATCTTCACCCATGCTAATGCAACTCCCTCTCCAGATGGCCTTCATTTCAGTTCTAGTCTCCAGCACTGCAGCTGAGGGTCAAAATGTATCACCAAATAAAAAATCTGCCTGACCATGCAAAAATCTGTCATAAGTTGTTCACCAAGAGCTTTCCCTTTCCAGAGTTGCCTTCCGGCTCTTATCCTGGAAAGTCAGAGGTTTGTTGGCCGTGAACAGACAACATGTTCAAGTTTTTGGCCCGAAGTGCCATTTTAGAGTATGCACAACTAATCTAATTAGCAGTGTGAAGCAGCAGCAGATGTATGTGGTAGATCCATGGGGTCTCTATGCTTCAAAATCATATGGCAGTTCCCTTTAGCTAGCTAGCTCACTGCTCACAGCTGACAGAAACACTAGGCTTGTCTTAGCTAGCAACAGCCAACCATCTGGTTTTTACGGATGATGGTGACTCTGTTTTGAATGGTAACTCTGTTTTGTCTTGGGTGTAGCATGCATATTTACTCGAGTAAGGTGTAATGCAACCTCACTGACATGACTTTCATGTGTTGGGTTAATACAGGTAAGGTGGGACTCAATGTATTTAATATTTTTTCAGTGTTCCTCGTTATAGTGTCGTGGAGATCTTTAGCTATTTATAATGTTACCGTGAGAGGGGCTAAGCCATTCGGCTTCATATTTTTAAAACAAAGCTAATATACCCTATTGTGTATTATCAGAAGATTGTAGGGTGAGGCAGTAAGACATCTATTATGTGGAAAAGATCACACACACACACACACACACACACACACACACACATATATATATATATATATATACACACACACACACACACTTGACTGAAATGTTTCTCATGATCTTAAAAATCTTTTGATCTGAAGGCGTATGCTTAAATGTTTGAAATTAGTTTTGTAGACAAAAATATAATTGTGCCACAATATTAATTTATTTCATTATAAAACTAAAATTTAATTTAAAAAAAAAAAAATTCTGAAATGGATGACTTGGACCAAATAATAACAAAAAGCAGCCAATAAGTGTCCAACATAGATGGGAACTTCTTCAATACTGTTTAAAAAGCATCCCAGGGTGATACCTCGAAGTTGGTTGAGAAAATGTCAAGAGTACATGTCTGCAAATTCTAGGCAAAGGGTGACTACTTTGAAGATGCTAAAATATAACACAGTTTTGATTTATTTTGGATTTTGTTTAGTCACAACATAATTCCCATAGTTCCATTTATGTTATTCCATAGTTTTTATGACTTTACTATTATTCTAAAATGTGAAAAATAAATTATAATAAAGAATGTGTAAGTGTTTCAAAACTTTTGACCAGTAGTGTATATATACAGTATATGGCCAAAAGTTTGTGGACACCATATGTGCTTGATGAACATTTGATTTCAAAACCTTAGGCATCAATTTCCCCCCTTGCTGTAATAACAGCTTCCACTCTTTTGGGAAGGCTTTCCACTATACTGTATGTAATAACATGGCTGCAGGGATTTGCTCTCATTCAGACACAAGGCTATCAGTGAGGTCAGGAACTGATGTTGGTCGATGGGGCCTGACTTACAGTTGCTGTTCCAGTTCACCCCAAAAGTGATCAGTGGGGTTCAGGTCTGGGCTTTGTGCAGGCCAGTCAATTTCTTCCACGCCAGACACAGTAAACCATTTCTTTATGGACCTCACTTTGTTCACAGGAGCATTGTCATGCTGGAACAGGAAAGGGCTATCCCCAAACAGTTGCCACAAATGTGGAAGCACACAAAGCCCAAGCCATTACATAAAGAAACATTAAGATTTTTCTTTACTGGATTTAATGGAGTAACCAAATTTGTTAATTAGAAGGGGGTGTCCACAAATTTTTGGCCATATAGTGTGTGTGTATATATATATATATATATATATACACACACACTGATCAGCCACAACATTAAACCATCTGCCTAATATTATGTAGGTCCCCCATGTGTCACCAAAACATCGCCGACCAGCATCTCAGAATAGCAGTTATCTGAGTTACCTTAGACTTTGTCAGTTCGAACCAGTCTGGCCATTCTCTGTTGACCTCTCTCATTAACAAGGCACTTCCATCCACAGAACTGCTCCTCATTGGATTTTTTTTTTCGTTTTTACACCATTTGAAGTCAATTCTAGAGACTGTTGTCCGTGAAAATCCCAGATCAGCAGTTACAGAAATACTTAAACCCGCCCATCTGGCACCAACAATCATGCCACGGTCCAAATCACTGAGATCACAATTTTTCCCCATTCTGGTGGTTGATGTGAACATTAACTGAAGCTCCTGACCCGTATCTGCATTATTTTATGCACTGCATTGCTGCCACATGATTGGCTGATTAGATAATCACATGGATGATTATTGGTGGGCTGGTTTGAGTATTTCTGTAACAGCTGATCTCCTGGGATTGATGAGATAGGTCAACAGAGAATGGCCAGACTGGTTCGAACTGACAAAGTCTACGGTAACTCAGAAAACCGCTCTGTACAATTGTGGTGAGCAGAATAGCATCTCAGAATGCTATTATGAGATGCGGGTTGGCGCTGTTTGGGCAGCACGAGGGGGACCTACACAATATTAGGCAGGTGGTTTAAATGTTGTGGCTGATCAGTGGACAGACAGACAGATAGATAGATACACACACACACACACACACACACACACACACACACACTACCAGTCAAAAATTTTGAAACACTTGACCAAAATGTTTCTCATGATCTTAAAAATCTTTTGATCTGAAGGCGTATGCTTAAATGTTTGAAATTAGTTTTGTAGACAAAAATATAATTGTGCCACCATATTAATTTATTTCATTATAAATCTAAAATGTAATTTAAAGTTTTTGAAATTGATGACTTGGACCAAATAATAAAGAAAAGCAGCCAATAAGTGTCCAGCATATAGATGGGAACTCCTTCAATACTGTTTAAAAAGTATCCCAGGGTGATACCTCAAGAAGCTGGTTGAGAAAATGTCAAGAGTACATTTCTGAAAATTCTAGGCAAAGGGTGAGTACTCTGAAGATGCTAAAATATAACACAGTTTTGATTTATTTTGGATTTTGTTTAGTCACAACATAATTCCCATAGTTCCATTTATGTTATTCCATAGTTTTAATGACATTATTATTATTCTAAAATATGAAGAAAAAAAATTATAATAAAGAATAAGTGTTTCAAAACTTTTGACCGGTAGTGTAGATAGATAGATAGATAGATAGATAGATAGATAGATAGATAGATAGATAGATAATTATTTGTTTATAGAGGCCCACTATGAGTGACAGATCACAATGTTACTGAGATGTTGCTCTTAGATGTTTGTATTTTTTTTTTGTGAATCTGTAAATGGATGAATGTTGGTATGACTAGACTAATTTGTTTTATGTGGGTAGTCTCAAGGTTTACAGAGATTACAGTTGCCAAGGAGACATAGAGTTGCAATCAAAATTATTCAACCCCCCTGACCAGCAATACATTCTGTTGATGTGAATTAAAACACATCAACTAAAACCTCAGTAAACAGTCAAAGTAAGTTTTTAATAAACATTTGAGTGATGTTGAGAACAAAGAGTTCATTTTACCCAAATAAAAAAAAAAAAAAAAAAAAAACTAATTATCTCCTCAAATGTCATGTCAAAAATATTCAACCCCCAAAGTCAGTCATTTGTGGAGCATCCTTTATCCTTTATAACAGCAAATACATTTTTTAGGTAAGTGTTCTCAGGCTTCGGACACCTCTCTATTAGAATTTTTACACATTTCTCATGAGCAAAAGCTCCCAGCTCATTGACATTCTTTGGTTTCTGTGCTGCCACTGTTTCCTTGAAATCACAACAAAGGTTTGCAATGGGATTTTAATGATGGACTGAAAGGACTATTTAAGGACATTCCACGACCTATCCCTGAACCAGATTTTGGACAACTTGGATGTATTCTTGGTGTTACTGTCTTACTGGAAAGTCCAGTGATCACCGAGCTTCAATTTGCACACTGAAGGCATCACATTTGTCATGCCAAAATGGCCTGATACCTGAAAGAATCCATGGTGTCAGTCACATAGTCAGGATAGCCATTTCCTGCAGCCGCAAAACACCCCCATAACAGGACTGACCATCCTCCATGACTGTGGGGATCACCTTGTTCTTGTCATCACCTTGTCATCTTACTCCAGACGTACTGCTGACCCATGGGTCTAAAACTCATTTTCAGTTTAGTGCCATACGTCTATAACACCTTCTTCCAGGACTCCACAGGTCTTTCCTAATTACTTCTTGAATATTCAAGTCAACATTTCCCTTGGTGAAGTTTTGCTTTCTTCCACACCCCAAGAAGGTTGCTGTTGTACCATATTTAAAAAAAAAATGTATGAATGGTGCTGCCAACTTTGTCTATTGGAAATTGAAGTGCCTTGGAAATGTACTTTTAGCCATGACCTTTCTTGTGTAATAAAATAATCTCCTCTATTAGCTTTTGAGACAGATTATATTTAATTGAATTTTTGGCATAGAAATACATATTTGCTTACAACGCTAAACTTAAATTTGAAAACTTAAATAAGTGCCATTGCAGATTGATTACTTAATTTTGTTTTAAAACAATTACTTGTGTAGCGTTACATATTTAAGAAACAGCTACATGCAATAGGGGTTGAATAATTATGACATGGCTGTATTTAAAAAAAAAAATCCTTCTATTTAGAAATATTAGTTTATATATTCACACTATGACTGAATGTGTCACTCAGCTGATAGAGATGTAAAGTTTAAAAATTCTGGGTCATCAGAAAAGCTTAACTTTGTAAATCCTTACTGTCTTGGGGGGGGTTGAATAATTTCAATTGCAACTTTGTATACTTGCAAAAATACTTAATCATATTTTGAGAAAATGAATTCTATATCTATGACAGCTTTTGTTATCATTTTCAAACTGAGCACTTTAAATGTAATAAGTTGCATTGAATACTTGAAGGTCTCTACCATCTTTTGTCATATGATACTTGAAAGCAGAATAAAAAAAATAAAAAATAAAAAAGTTAATAATAAAGGGATGAGTACTTTTTAGTCAGCACTATCAACTGTACTCAATAACCATCTTAATCCTTTTGTTGAGATTTTTATGTTGATGGCCACAGAGACTCCAATGATGTACATGTAAAAATTTTACATGTTCCAAATTAATTAATTTATTTATTTATTTTTTGTTTTGTTTCTTAACGAAGCGATGAGGAACAGCTGTGTGGAACTTATAAGGCATAGGCTGGATCACAATTGGAGGAGATGCTTGAATTGAATTATGAATGAAGTAATGCTTATTACAAGTCCCCTGCCAGAAACATTGCATACACTTCCACTTCTGTTTGGTGTAAATTTGTCCATGGCATAAACACATTGTAGAAAAATATAAATAATTGATAAAGAATTGTATAAAGATTTATCAAAAATAAAGAACTGGCAGGAGTGAACTGTATGTTCATTAAACAAAGCAGTTTAACGTGGAAATTCAAAAAAATTCATGTTTCATACCTGGGGTCCCTGGGACCATAAACATAAGTTATGTAAAATTGTTCATGGAGGTCATTTTTATCAAAAACATTTTTTGATAATGAGGTCTTATAAGATTAGAAAAACTAATATTTCAACCTGACCCGATCAGACCCCGAACAGAACATAAGGGTTAAATGTGATTATTAATTATTTTTTTTATTTTTTATTGTTATTTTTTTTAAACAAAACAGCAGAGTCTTAAATTCAAAAACTGAAAGTTTGAAGGCAACAAGATCAAATATTAAGACATGTAAGCTTGTTGGTGTGCTGGCAATAAATCTGTTCTCCATTTCTGTTGGATCCATCCTCATCAGAAGCTTTCAGCTGAGCCAGGCAGATGTGGCATCTGTTCAGCTAGACAGAAGAGGCTGTTGCTTTCACCAGCCCTAGCTGCCCTTAAACATCTGCTGAGGAAAACTGCTCCTGCCTGAAAGCTAATCATTTTGGCATGCCATTGGCACGGGACGACCCACAGCAGTGTGTCCTAAGTGGAACTCTCACTGGGTTTGTGCGTCTTGCTATGGTGCCTGTTTAACACCACTCTCTATCACCTCATATGCATGCTGAAATAAACAGCTTCAATCAAACTATAATAGCTGGTCTTAGCTGGTTTAAGATAGTCTAACTGGTGTTAAGCTGGTCGGTTTAACAAGTGCTCAAACCCCTCTTAAACCAGCTATTCAGACAAGTCTGACCAAGCAGCACATTCCAGCAAGGTTATGCAAAGTTGCAGCTTGATGTTATAAAGTAGTGTGTGTAGTGCAATGACAAAAATAACACCATTTTATCAGTAATCCCACCCACTGTGCTTATTCGATAATTAAACCCTGTAAGATCTGTTAATCCTTCAAAATGCACACTGCACTGTTGGTTCTATTGATCAGTCAATAAACAGGCAATAGTCATCTTTGATGGCTTCCTGTGGTCTGATCAGATACTTATTTCAATTCCTTTGCCTTATCACCTGTTGGAAACTGTTCCATAAACAGAGAGGAGCATTATCAAGGGGAGCCAATGGCAGGGCTGATTTATTTCAGAATCTTTCACGACTCCTGGGTGTGTGATTGAGCTAACAAGCTTTTAATTAATTAGTATTTATGAGAGGCTTATATAATTTCAGCAGTGTTTAGATGAAAAGACCAAACACCAGTATTGGAAAGTTAAACTTAGCTGAAAATTATTATGAATCAGCTGATAAAATTGGCTATTAATTAAGCTATTAAGTGGTTTTCTGAGCTTTGTTCTTATGAGAATAATTTTACAAGTGATATTTAACTAATTTAATAATTGCAAATAAAATATTTTAGATAGATTTAGCCTGCTGTTAGTTTCAATATACTAAACTCGTAGCCTAATCTTAGTGCAACAAACAAAACGAGTGTGTGGGTTTGATCTTATTCTTTTCCACATCAGATAGGGGATTTTCATCATTTAGTCTTCTGTGTACCTTACGGCATTTCCAGATCATTCATTTATCTTTATAGCTGTAAAAAGCACACGCAATCAGATGTGTTTGGCTGCTGCAAAAGGCTCTGTTTGCTTGTAATGGTTTGATTGACTTGCTTTGGTCTAGGTTGTAGTTGTTTTGCTCACAACAGATTTGTCCTTTCATTTACACGTTGTTTTGGTTCATTTCTCTTTTTATTTTGTCTATTCTAGTGTGTTTGAAACTGAAAATATTTCTGTCTGAGTAAACTGGGGAACTTGTAAAAAGTAAAGCTGTATTTCGTGAGAGTAAATAGACATATTTGTTTGGGTTTTTTTATTTGAGGTAATGCAGCTGTGCTGTTAAAGGAATAGTTCACCCCAAAATGAAACATTCTGTCATTATTTGGTTATCACCATGTAGTTCCAATACTGTATGCTCTTATTTTTTTCCCTGTGGAACACAAAAGGAGAAATTTTGTAGAATCAATCTCGTTCAGTTATGACAGAAGAAACAATAATATCTGCTTTCAATAACATCAAACCTGCCGCAGCACGTCATCATGCCATATTTGATTCTGTATGGATTAGGGATGTTACTGAATAATCGATTATTTGTCGTTACTAATTTTATCGATTAAGCTTATCAATTGTCGATTAATCAATTTCAGCACAAATACATTCAGTTATCATTGCCAGCAGATAGAGAAAATACTGTCTATACAGTCATCCACCGCTAGAGGGTGCACTGCCGCGTTGCATTTCATGTCCTGTCTGCAACACAGAATTAAAAACACAGCTTAGTAGAAGTGGGTGGTCAATGTATTCATGGAGGGTTTCTCTATAGATGAACATTAAACATGAAATCTCACCATCACAAGTGTAGAGGTATGCTATTAAAGGGATAGTTCACCCAACAATGAAAAATCATTAATTATTTACCCACCTTTGTGTTGTTCTAAACCAATATGACTTTTTAACTTTTTCGGTACACAAAGTGAGAAATTGTTTTAAAAATTCTGCTCAGTGATGTCATACAGTGGCAGTGGATGGTGACCACTTCTTCAGGCTTCAAAAGTATGCAAAACTATAATTTAGAAGTCTAATAAATAATTCAATGTGACTCATGCCTTGTTCTGAAGGCATACGATAAGTTTTGGTGAGAAACAAACCAAAATCAAATTGATAATTTTATGAAAATCTTGACAACCCGTTGCGCTCCTGTGCACGTTAATGAGAGTGCATGAGAGCAGCAGTAACGCTGCCTCCACTTGTGAGATGGGGCATTCAAGCAAAAACTCACTTGTTTGCTACAACTGGACAATCACAGATATATTTACAACAGAAAACACAACATAGCTGCACATAAACCAGAGATTAGAACTTACAAAACATGTCTGATGAGTTTGAAGTCAAAGAGGAGATGCAACATGAAGTTTAAATGAACTTGAATTTGTATCTTCTACAAGTTATTATTAACAGCATGAATGTATACAAATTAAACTGAACTGAAAATATATAAAGAGAAACATACCAATTCTCACATTTCTTATGTGTATTTATTTAAATTATATTTAAACAGTAGGCTACATGCACATACTGTACTTCGGTGTCTGTTTGATGTTTTCATGTTTCCTCCTGCAGTAAGGAATTTTTCTTCGATGTTGATGTTTGCATTAGAACGGTTGGTCATCAAAAAGAAAAATTTGTATAAATAAAGCTTTGATTGAAGAAAAGCTGTAAAATTTGCCACCCTAGCATGGATGCGAATATGATTGCAGAGTTTCAGAGGGGAAGCTGGATTGTGTAGTGTGTGCTGCTGCAATAAAATCCGTATATCACCTGAGCTTGCTCACTCTTTTCCTCAGAGGTATATGGCTGATTAAACCATTGATAGATGCATAAAAACACAGCTGAGATCCTCCTCTCTAAGCCTCTACCTATCACTGCATTTTACTGTGTCTTATTATCACTCTCTCATTGTCAGTGAATATTCATATTGCTGCCTGCCAACAACAGACCATTAGTTCTGCTCTGAACGCTGTCGGTGAGAGTGTCCCTTACATCAGAGGCGGATTTTTATGAGCAGGCAGATATCCAGCCACATGCTGATTACTGCATTCAAAGCCTTATTTTCCAGCTTACATAAACAGTGTGTCCCGCTCGCCATGACAGTGAGACTGTGATTATTTCTCTCTGCTCCCACTTTTTGCCAGCATTTCCAACTGGTCCTCTTTCTCTTTCACACACACACATTTTTTTTTTCTTTTGTCTCAGTCATGATGGGGACTTTCCATTGACTTCCGTTGTTTTTATACTGAGCTAATTCTAATTCTGCCCCTACTTCCAAACATAACCCACACCCAGGGTTGGAATTTTTAAAATGTATTCCACTACAGTATTAATCTAAATAATTTTGATTACTTCTTCAGCACCTGTAGATTTTTTCACTTGTTTTGACTAAAAAATTTGCTAGTACAGTAAGATAAAATGCACATGTTAAAAATACATTCTCTAAAAAAAGCCTAAATATTTGGTAGTTGGTTCTTCAAAAAGATAAAGCAAACTGATCTTGTTTTAAGGATTTTTAGATTGTTTTACATAAAAAAAAAGTTTTACCCTAATATCAAAAGTCTTACTAGAGAAAAATATTTATTATCTAACATGGATTTTCTTGATTAAAATAAAATATGATCGTGCCTGGTAACAGAAGCATGTAAAATTACTAGAAATAGCATTTTAGCTTAGCATAAAGCTAAATGTTCACATGGCAATTTACACAAGTTTTATTTCTATTTCAGCTGCTCCAAACTTATTTAAAACTTACCTCTCTGTCTGCTCATATGAATGTAAAACATCTTAAGAAAGTGTTTCACCGCTGTTCAAACGCTCTTTGGATCGCATCATTTACAGGTGCATCTCAATAAATTAGAATGTCGTGGAAAAGTTCATTTATTTCAGTAATTCAACTCAAATTGTGAAACTCGTGTATTAAATAAATTCAGTGCACACAGACTGAAGTAGTTTAAGTCTTTGGTTCTTTTAATTGTGATGATTTGGGCTCACATTTAACAAAACCCACCAATTCACTATCTCAAAAAATTAGAATATGGTGACATGCCAATCAGCCAATCAACTCAAAACACCTGCAAAGGTTTCCTGAGCCTTCAAAATGGTCTCTCAGTTTGGTTCACTAGGCTACACAATCATGGGGAAGACTGCTGATCTGACAGATGTTCAGAAGACAATCATTGACACCCTTCACAAGGAGGTGAAGCCACAAACATTCATTGCCAAAGAAGCTGGCTGTTCACAGAGTGCTGTATCCAAGCATGTTAACAGAAAGTTGAGTGGAAGGAAAAAGTGTGGAAGAAAAAGATGCACAACCAACCGAGAGAACCGCAGCCTTATGAGGATTGTCAAGCAAAATCGATTCAAGAATTTGGGTGAACTTCACAAGGAATGGACTGAGGCTGGGGTCAAGGCATCAAGAGCCACCACACACAGACGTGTCAAGGAATTTGGCTACAGTTGTCGTATTCCTCTTGTTAAGCCACTCCTGAACCACAGACAACAGAGGCGTCTTACCTGGGCTAAGGAGAAGAACTGGACTGTTGCCCAGTGGTCCAAAGTCCTCTTTTCAGATGAGAACAAGTTTTGTATTTCATTTGGAAACCAAGGTCCTAGAGTCTGGAGGAAGGGTGGAGAAGCTCATAGCCCAAGTTGCTTGAAGTCCAGTGTTAAGTTTCCACAGTCTGTGATGATTTGGGGTGCAATGTCATCTGCTGGTGTTGGTCCATTGTGTTTTTTGAAAACCAAAATCACTGCACCCGTTTACCAAGAAATTTTGGAGCACTTCATGCTTCCTTCTGCTGACCAGCTTTTTAAAGATGCTGATTTCATTTTCCAGCAGGATTTGGCACCTGCCCACACTGCCAAAAGCACCAAAAGTTGGTTAAATGACCATGGTGTTGGTGTGCTTGACTGGCCAGCAAACTCACCAGACCTGAACCCCATAGAGAATCTATGGGGTATTGTCAAGAGGAAAATGAGAAACAAGAGACCAAAAAATGCAGATGAGCTGAAGGCCACTGTCAAAGAAACCTGGGCTTCCATACCACCTCAGCAGTGCCACAAACTGATCACCTCCATGCCACGCCGACTTGAGGCAGTAATTAAAACAAAAGAAGCCCCTACCAAGTATTGAGTACATATACAGTAAATGAACATACTTTCCAGAAGGCCAACAATTCACTAAAAATGTTTTTTTTTTTTTATTGGTCTTATGATGTATTCTAATTTTTTGAGATAGTGAATTGGTGGGTTTTTGTTAAATGTGAGCCAAAATCATCACAATTAAAAGAACCAAAGACTTAAACTACTTCAGTCTGTGTGCATTGAATTTATTTAATACACGAGTTTCACAATCTGAGTTGAATTACTGAAATAAATGAACTTTTCCATGACATTCTAATTTATTGAGATGCACCTGTATATGGATAAATGTTTTACAACTGAATAGGCTAAATATTAAATGGAACAAATGACAATAATAAAAAAAAATATATATATATATCTTCAGTAATCAAAATACTTTTTGAATGTAACTGTTTTCTGGTTACCAACAATTTAAAGTGTAACTCTAGTGGAATACAATTACTAATATTTTGTATTTTAAATATGTAATCCATTACATGTATTCCATTGCTCCCCAACCCTGCCCACACCATTGTTTGGTCCCCACAACGTAGGCAATTTCATGTTTTACTATTACTGTCGTGACATTTGTTACCCACAATGTAAGCAAAACTGGACCCATGAGCACTAAATAGCTCCTCTTGCCATAAGTTCTGGTAGGTTGCTTGTAACATCCCCACAAACATTCAAGCTTAAATGTCTTGAAATTGAGGTAGTTTTTGTTATCGAGATGTGGACTTGCAAGCTTGTAAAATATCTTAGTTAAAAAAGTTGCAAAAAAGTGGATGGATGGATGGAAATAAGTAAATAAATGACTATTCAAGTTGCATTATTTCTCAAATTGCACAAATTAATTCTTTCAAAACGCAATAAGATCTAACAAGATCAAACTTGAGAATCTGTAATACTGCCAACACAAAGCTCGTCTAAATATTTGTAAAGCGTGAATATTTTACAAGAGGTTAAAATAGGTCCTGTTTACATGTTTATTGATGCTTAGGTTTAATGACATAATAAAGATATCCAGGAATTTTTATTATCTTATTTGTGAGAGAAGCATTTTGTATTGCAAATTACGTTTTATTGGGTCTCTAAACAGTAATACACGGTTGTTGAATTTTAACTGCTTGTTGCAGAATTGCCTGTGGACTGGCCACTCCAGTCATAAAGAGGCAGTTTTGGATGCGTAGAATAAATAGGAACTGTTGTGGCATGGCTTCAGCCAGTTAGGATTTGACTGTCAAATCACATATAATCCCGAAGCCTCTTTCTGAGGTGAGCTTTGTGTTTTCCTTCTTGCTCAGTCCGGAGAAGCCAATTCACCTGCCCAAGAAATGTAAGTGCAGCGTAGTACTAGTGGGAAGACTAGCAGCTGTACTTCATCGCACCATTAGCTAGGTAACTCTTAGCCAATCACATGTAAGCCATTGCTTTATAAGTCTGCTCACAATCTATCACATTGCTGTTTCAGTGTGCTAACAAGGCAACCTCTACCACTCCACCACCACTAGTTGAGTCCCGTCCTGCACGGGGGTAGGATCTTCGTCTCTGCCTCCTATCTCCGGCAGGATATGATGGTTCCGAGTACAATTTCTTCGGACCGCCAGACAGGGCTTACGCCAAAGAGAGACATTACATTTCTGTTTTATATTCATCAAATAAAAGTAATCTTAAATTTCACTCAAGTCGGCGAGTCTTCCTGATAGAAATAATTTCTGAGTAATGCAAGCACAGCATCACTAACATGTACTCAAGTTCTGGCAGTTAGGTTATTTTTCTGAGAGCCTTGTTTATCTATTTAATGAGCACTGATCTTCCATCAGATCTTTGGAGAGCATTACAAGGTTTCATTCAAACAGCCCCATGAAGAGTCGAGCTCCTCCTCTTGCAACCGAACACCCAAACACCACTTTGTGCGGAAAATGACCTCTGCTGGTCAGGTTGGAGAAGAGTGGTAAAATGCAAATTAAAATGTTCTGTTTGTGAGAGATTATCTGAACAAGCTCATCGAAGACAAGTCATTACACAATCACCGTATTAACCCATGGTGTGGCTACCGTGCTTCAAAACATCAAAGTATGCTCTCAAGCTAGATAAAAAGCTGTGGGTGAAGGCACTTGATCTATTGGCTCTAATCTTTGATTTGAATCAGTCTTTATTGTGCCTCTCTGCATGAGGGATTGGAGGAAGTCAGAAACTGTTTGCCGAAAGTGTTATGCTCAACCCAATCTCACAAAATGTTTTATATAATTTATTAGTTGGCTATTTCATGTGATTTCGTATGATTTTGTTTACATGAATTTGTACGATTTCATCACGTGCAAATTCCCGGATGTATAATGCGGAAGTAAGTGCGAGTTCCACGTACTAGGCATTAAGGACATGCATATTAATATTATGCCCTTACCCAAACACCATATCTAAACCTAACCGATCAGTAGAGTGTGTAAACATGATAAACTCCATGAGAGTGTGTTGGTTTTGCTTAATTTTAAACAACATGTTGCTCATCTGATTAAAAAAGTATTTTGATATTTTATATTTGAGTGCTATTATTTCACTTAAGATTCCACTGTATCCTTGTATGTTTTCTCTAGTTAGGTGAGGCAGGTGTCTATCTTTAAAAAACATTTTTGTCACTATTTCTTTTTATAATTTCATTATTTAACTTCTGAGGGAAAAGACACCATAATCTCACATGTATCTCATCTAAAATTTCAGAAGAGACATCAAAAATATCTCATCCTGTGCTCAGATATGCCAAGATGCCAAAGTCTGCAATGAAAAATAAAAAAATATCTCAAATTTGTCTCATCAAATTTTCCCAAGATCTATCTATGCTATTCACATTTTATTTTATTTTATTTTATTTTATTTTTTTTATGGTGCTTTAACTTTACTTTATGTCAGCAATTGTCTTATTTTTGTCTATTTTTATTTCTCCTGAGGATTTTAGGAGAAATATCTAATTTTATGTTGACACAGTTGAGAGCTACAGTGCATTGTGTATTCTGTTATGAATGAGCAATACATTTTTTTGCTTTGTCAGATTCCCACAGCACATCACCCACATCATTAAACTCAAAAAAAGAAAGAATACTCCTTGTCAGAAGGATACTGTAACCTTCAGATGTTTATAATATCCAACAATTTATTAAGGTACTGTATTTGATAATGGAATTAAGAGAAGATTGTAATTGGACTGGAAATTTGTCTAAAATTGAATCCAACACATAATTATAGTTGCTGCCTACAATTAGATTACAATTAGACAATTAGTAATAATTTTTCATGTGGAGGGTAAGAAATTAAAATACTTCTAAAAAACAAAACAAATTAAAATCATAAAAGTTAGAGGCATACAGATTAAATACAGTTTTTAGAAAAAAATGAAACCAGTAATGAGAACACAGTGACGCTGGAATCAGCTAACATAAATATATGTTTGAACGGGATTGGCTTTGCATAAAAAGTAGATTGGATTATCTCAGAGAGCTACTGAGCAACTCAAACTTTTTTTTTTTTTCACCATGCTTAATTTCCTTACCCACCTCTCGAACATTAACATTAGCGAAAAGTCACTCAACTAACATATGAAAAAACCGGGTGCTGTTGAAATCTAGCTAGCAGTGTTTACATTTTTGATTGTTCATGTTTTTTATCTCTTTTTTATACCTAGAGAGTGTATTTCCTCTCAGAGGCATTTTTCCCTCCTGAGTCTTCATTAAGAGACACCTTGGATCCAGCCTTCAAACTCCATGAGAATATTGCCAAGGTAAGAGTATCCTCTTCTTTTCTCAACAAAAGTCCAACAGTGGTTATTTGTTTTGTTTGTTTGTTTTTTGTTGTTGGCTGGCTGGTTTGTCAGGTGGTGCAATCTTTTATGGCTATAATTGTCATTAGGAGATTTGTTTAAGCCTGATATGTATTTGTGTTCTCAAAATGTTGTGTGTGTGTGTGTGTGTGTGTGTGTTGGGGGGGTGGGGGGGGTGGAGTTATGTGGTTTACAAGGACTTTTTTTTAGTTTACAAACTGGTAATTACAAGGGTATTATGCTATAAATGTGGTTTATGAGGACATTTCTAGTGTCCCCATAATTCAAATCACTTACAAAAACATACTAAACAATGTTTTATTGAAAATGTGAAAATGCAGAACATTTTTTGTGAGGGTTAGGTTTAGGGGTAGGGTTAGGGTTAGGGGATAGAATCTATAGTTCATACAGTATAAAAATCATTATGTCTATGGAGAGTCCTCATAATGATAGCTGCACCAACATATTGCTAATAGGCAGAGAGGTTGGGAAACTTCCTTTAATAGCAAAATGAGACAGAGAGCATAAGATCCCAGGTTGCAGAATGCATACAACTTCACCTAAATAATATTTAATTTTGAACATTTAAAAACTGAGTCATTCTCTCTCCAGATAAAAAACAAAAAACAAAAAAAAATCTCTAATGGAATAGATAAAGTTTCAATAGGGATCACAAAAATATCTCATCCTGTGCTCAGATTTGCCAATATCAACTTACAACTGGTTTGGGGGCTAGAAACCTTTTTGTCTGTCATTATTTATGTGTGTTTGAGTTATTTGGGCATAATTTATTTTTGGTCAGCTTTATAATACTGATGACATGTCTCACTCATGCAAATCCAATTTGTTTTCCAAATCCATCCTTTAGGACTGACTTTTGCATAGTCAATTTGCAGGTTATCAGTCAGATTCATTTGTTTAGACTGTGTAGTCAATATCAGATATACAGGGCTCCAGACTGCGACTAAAATAATTGATTGCGACAATAATTTAAAATCTAGTCGCCATTGGCGACAGTGGGCTTGTGTGTGTCCATTCGTCAGATATAATCTTTTTTTTTTTTTTTTTTTTTTGTCTCCCCTTTTTTCCCCAATTCCCAATGTGCTCTAAATCCTTGTTGTGGCATAGTGACTCGCCTCAATCCGGGTGGCGGAGGATGAATCTCAGTTGCCTCCGCGTCTGAGACAGTCAGTCTGCGCATCTTATCACGTGGCTTGTTGAGCGCGTTATCACAGAGATATAGCGCGTGTGGAGACTTCATTATGTATCTTCTCAACTATATGTACCATTTATTAAACCTCAGATTAATGGTTTATCAGCTGTCTTCCTTTTCTTCTGCTTTCTATCTTATTTCTGAACAACAATCTAAATCGAGCAATTATACGATGTGGCAACTAAAAACAGCTATTTGGCTCCTTAATGTTTCAGTTATGGAGCCAATGCTCCAAAGCATAAAATTTTAATCTGGAGCCCTGATATACACTTGTGGCCAAAAGTTTGTACAGATTTTGCTGTTTCAGAAGGAAATTAGTACTTTAATTCACCAAAGTGGCATTCAACTGATCACAAAGTATAGTCAGGACATTATTGATGTAAAAAAAAAAAAAAAAGAAACAGCACCATTGCTATTTGAAAAAAATCATTTTTGATCAAATCTAGACAGGCCCCATTTCCAGCAGCCATCACTCCAACACCTTTTCCTTGAGTAATCATACTAAATTGTTAATTTTGTACTAGAAAATAACTTGCCATTATATCAAACACAGCTGAAAGCTATACGGTTAGTTAAATGAAGCTTAACATTGTCTTTGTGTTTGTTTTTGAGTTGCCACAGTATGCAATAGATTGGCATGTCTTAAGGTCAATATTAGGTCAAAAATGGCAAAAAAGAAGCAGCTTTCTCTAGAAACTCAACAGTCAATCATTGTTTTGAGGAATGAAGGCTATACAATGCTTGAAATTGCATACAAAGGTGTACACTACAGTCTTCAAAGACAAAGAACAACTGGCTCTAACAAGGACAGAAAGAGATGTGGAAGGCCAGATCTACAACTAAACAAGAGGATAAGTACATCAGAGTCTCTAGTTTGAGAAATAGATGCCTCATATGTCCTCAGCTGACAGCATCATTGAATTCTACATGCTCAACACCAGTTTCATGTACAACAGTAAAGAGAAGACTCAGGGTGCAGGCCTTATGGAAAGAACTGCAAAGAAAAAGCCACTTTTGAAACAGAAAAACAAAAAGAAAAGGTTAGAGTGAGCAAAGAAACACAGACATTGGACAACAGATAATTGTTAAAGAGTGATATGGATCTTAACCCCATTGAGCTTTTGTAGGATCAGCTAGACTTTAAGGTGCATGAGAAGTGCCCGATAAGACAGCCACATCTATGGCAAGTGCTACAGGAAGCGTGGGGTGAAATGCCACCTGAGTATCTGGACAAACTGACAGCTAGATTGCCAAGGATCTGCAAAGCTGTCAATGCTGCATGTGGAGGATTTTTTGATGAGAACTCTTTGAAGTAGTTTAAGAAATTCTGATTTTTTTAAATTTATTTTTTATTGTAATAGTAATTTTTCACATTATTAAAGTCCTGACTTTACATTGAGATCAGTTGAATGCCACTTTGGTGAATAAAAGTACTAATTTCTTTCCATAAGAGCAAAATCTGTACATTATTCCCAATTTTTGGCCGCCAGTGTACAAAAAAAAAAAAAAAAAAAGAAACTTTTTTTGCACAAAAGGGTTCTTTAGGCTGACAATTGCTTAATGTGAGTATGTATGTATGTATGTAGGACAATACACTACATTACTTTACATTTCATGCTGCAGAAAAATAAAAGTTTTACAATTTACTTCTTCAGCTTTGGGTTTAATTAGAAAAGGATAAATTACAGTTCTCTTTAAGAAGACAGGTTTATCTCAGTATCAGTATACAGTCTACGGTACAGTCTATTCTTGACTCATAATTCAACAACAGATGCATAAAATTCTGTTGATCATAAACAGCAAACAACTTGAGCATGTAGCGCTGGTTAATTTTTGTCATATCTACATATCGCTAAGATGCAATTTAAGCTGCGTGTTCACAGATGCGCAACGTGTGAGTGATCAAAATGCGTGAGCATCCTTTTTCAAATTTCAACTGTCATGGAAAGTCGGTTGAGCTGAAATCTTGAGGGCGACATTACCCTGGTAAGTGAGAGAAATTAATTAATTTGTTGATTAATTTATGTTGTTTTCATTTATTTTGACGTAATTCCTTGTCATTTATGACTTACACGTTTATTTTAGCAAGCACAAAGAAGAAAAGTCAACAAAACAGTTCGTCCAGGCCTGCAATACTTTCTGCCAGGAGGGTAGTAATTTCAAACTTTAATCACTAAATTCTCTTTAGTAACCTGTCCACCCTAAAAAACATGGGAAAAATGAAACAAGTTTCCAGGAGCACATCACAGCCAAACATTGAATTAAGCACGTAAAATGTTTAATGTCAAAGAGAAGTGATGGAAATGTTTCAACTTCTCTACTTGTGAGTATTTAGTGTTTTAGTTTTATTGTAATTTACAAAAATAATAATAATTATGCATTTTTTAATTGAAGATGCCATAATAATTTAATGTGAGTTTTAGCAAAGGCCTTCACCTAACTAAGAGAGGACTTCTGAAGTTCTGGACATCAGCATCATCAGAGCAATGAGAACTGAAAGTCAAAGGGAACATCTGACTTCAAAACAATGACATAAACAATATCATAAAAGGTATATATTTTCCCAATAATGCATAATGCAAATTATTTTGTTTTGCATAAAGGTTTTTATAATACAAAAAAATGATTATTTTTTGTTTGTAGTGGCTCTAGAGTGCAGCATTACTTATTAATTACATAGAGATAAAACACAACACTCTTCTTCTTCATGTAAGTTTTAAGATGTAATTTAGAAAGATACCAATTTCTTTGTTTTTAATTACTCTGCTTACTGACACCATGTCTATTTCATGTTTCTCTTACTTACAGGGATCAGCACATCCATCCTCAGCCTAATCTTTCATATGGTGTCCAGACCCCTCAGAGAGTGCAGAGATGGCTGAAGTGAAGTTTTGTGTAATTTGTTGTATCCAAAAGACCTCACTCAGTGTGTTTCATTATAACCATGCTGTAGGAAGACCCTTTGAACCAAAAGCCAAATGTTATGATTCCATGTTGGGAACCCCTAAAAGGTATTATATATAAATATCGAAGAACCCTTAAAAAGGTTTGTGATTAGAGTAGGTTAAGGCTCTCCTAGGTCACTTTTAATGAACAGACAATGATAGCTTACCTAAAACTTGACTTCTGACAGCCTGTTCCTCACCTCAGCAGTCTGTAGAGGAACAGCATGCATGCATAGATTCAACAACATTCCCTATGAAATGTTATGAAATAAAGATAAAACAAGCTGGATCTTTTTTCGCTCTCTACTAGTTATGTTTGCAGCATTTACGGCAGCAAGAAATAAGAGCTCCTCATCACAGTCAAGAAAATATTGTTCTACACCATGAATTATTCAGGCACTTGAAGACAGACTGGCAATGACACAAAGACACGTGGGACAACAACGGATGCTACAATAGATGAAAGGCTCTCAAATTGTCCCTTCATTGTCTGATCTCTTCCAATTACAAATTCAAAACATTAAATGCAGGAACATTAGATATGACCACAGTCTGCAGAATCCGACAAGACAAATCTTTAGTGGGGTTTTGAATTCAGCGTGCTGAATTGGAAGTGTCAAAATACCATACACTCTTAAGAAAAATGGTTCTAAATAGACCAAAGAGGATACGATTGCAGGTTGCAGAATGCATACAAAGATACGCACACTCTCGCACAAACATACACTAGTGACTATGGTGTCAGAGAAATTTGGATCTCAGAGCCTTTGGGAAGAAAGAATGGGCTACGCTGAGGAAACATCCATCAGATAGTCTTATATTCAGTATTTCATTCAGTACAGTTCATAGTTTTTAAAATAGTGCTCCATCAATAATAGGCATGGATCAAGTCCACGTGATAGATGTGATTTTGTCAGTTTAACTCAAACAGGTGCAGAGATTTGTTGATACAATTTCTATGATAAATACAGAAAGTCTTCATACAGAGTTATGAATCATGAATGCTTCAAAATCTTGTCATGTATGTTATAGAATGTAAACATTTGATTTGTTCTCCCTACACAGTACTCAGCTTTACGCCTACAGTCACCGAGTCCTCTAGAGGGCGGCTTGTATAAATATTTCCAACTTTCTAAACAGCACAAGTTCTAAGTCACATTGGCCCCATAATAGTGCTATAAGGGCTGCCATTTTCTGCCTATGTGCACTCTGTGACTGCAAAGCCATTATTAATGTATGTTAATGCCTCTTGAGACTTTCTTTTATATCATGTGAACTGTAGTCACCTGCAGAGCACTGCCCCAGTATGGCATTCTAGCGAAACAACGACTATCGACATCATTAGCTTGGTGATCTAGATTTTATATGGAAACTAAACTCAAATAGCCCCCTGATGGCAGCTTAAATTTGTGGACATAGACGTAAATTGATGGCATGTGAGAGTTGGGTCTCAGTGCTGTCTGATAGTCTCCAACTGCAGTACAAACACACTTGAAATCCCCATGTCCCTCTCTAAGGCCAGCGCTGTTGTATCGGAGGTGTCGCACTTGTCAACGCCTCCAGGTCTCAGAGGACTTCAAGCCTGGGTCGAGCTCACTTTTTCAGCAAGCTTAGAAGCCTTGGGAGTTCTTTCACCGAGGCTTATCACATTCTCTGCTCATTTTTCAACCCCACCTTTACAAACAAAGCTGGGGCGGGTTGACGGAGAGAACAGAGAGGAAGACTAGTATGGTGTGTGTTTGAGTCAGTTCCACTCAGCCTGGCAAGGTAGCCTGGCATCGATCATTTGAGCCACAGGGATACACACATTCTATCACCCTCATCGGGCCCACATGCGGCATACCAACTCTCTAGAGTTCAGAGCCACTCTGCATCCTGCCTAGAGTACTGCTTTAAAAATTTACATCTGAAGTGACTCTTTACCTTAACAGGAGAGTTTGCCCTCCTTTCAGAATTTCAGCTACTTTTTCAGTATTCCCTGCACAAAACACCAACATGGTACCCAGCAATTGTTGTGTTGTAAATGCTGGTGTGCTATTAGATTAACCAAGAAGACTTGGTTAAACAGCTTCACAAGAAAGTGAAGCTACCTACAGTAGCTGCTAGATCAGAACCAAAATCAGCATTAACAAGCATAAAAAAGCTTTGGAGTTTCATGCTGGTCCAAGCTGGTCTTTCCAGCAGAGTTGTAGCTCTATGGTTTGTCTGTCAAGGTCCCTTGTTTCCACATTTCTTCATGTAATTTACATCTATGGTGATGAGTATATTTCTCTCACTGTGATCTCGGTGACAGACGACACCATCAGAAGCTAAATCAGTGTTTAGTGAAAGAGACTGTCATGATTGGATGATTCAGTCAAATTAGACTCACTGAGGTAGAGGGATAAAGAGGGATTTAAGATAGTTTCTCAGAGGACCACAATGCAAGAACCATACTGTGATTGATAGGCCTATATATGATTTGATGCATGATAGAAATCAGCTTACTCTTTGATAGTTTACTATTCATCTCACCTGGATAACAATTGTGTCACCTGCAAGTTAAGTTTTGTAGAATCATCCTGTGAGTACGACAACTAATGGAGCGTTCACAAAAGGAAAGATTTCAAATATATTCTATATGTTTGAAAGAAGTGTGCCCCTGCTTTACGGCACTTACAAATTATAGAACGCTCTGAGCATTTGGTTGTAGGAATGTGTAAGATGCATTTGAAGGCAGAAAAAAAGGCAGATCAGTTTGAAATCAAGTGGGATACAACTAATTGGATTTCCGAAACCACAACTGGTCCGCCTCTCTAACATTTCAAAATTCTCAACTTTTGGTTGTAATGGAGTCCCAGTGATGGAGCACCACTTTTGCTAACCCTTGCGTTTTTCGAAAGAATTGTGGTGCTGATTTAGCCAGCCATCCACTCTTTGAATCTATAAGAGAGGTGGAGTCATCCCACCCAGATATAAAATTTAGGGTTAGGGTTAACAAGGTCAATTTGAAATCAAGCGGGATACAATTAATTGGATTTTCAAAACCACACATGGGTCCGCCTCTCTGACATTTCATTGGTCAATAGATTGCAACAAAAATTCTCAACTTTTTGTTGTGATGGAGTCCAAGTGATGGAGCACCACTTTTGGTAACCCTTGCATTTTTTGAAAGAATGCTCCCCTGATTTTGCCAGCCATCAACTCTTTGAATCTACATGAGAGATGGTGTCATCCCACCAAGAAATTCTTTCAAAATTAACCTGCCATGCATCGCTTGCCCTGGGAATCAGCCAGCCAGAAACAGTGGTGGAGGCGAAGGCATAAGAGAACAGAAGCTGCCAATGCAAGGAAGCTGTGAGGTTGAGAGCAGCTGGTGCTTATGATTGAATGTCCCAGGACAGCCATTGTTATGTGTCAGATGAAAACGGAGGCGGCGGAGGAAAGTGAAGGTTCTGCATTGTATTCTGACAGTCTGAGTGGCACTAGCCAGGCAGGGGAAGAAGGGTGAACGGAAGATTCTGCCAGCTCTGCTTACATGGCACTGAAAGGCCAGGAATCGCTGACAGACTCTGTGGGAAACGTCTGCCTGAGAAGCATCTCAATTATACATTCTTTGCCCTTGAATCAGCTCATCTGTTGGACTGATTAAAGGGCATCCAGGGATCCCCGTCTGGACACCCTCAGACAAATGAACTCTAGGCCGTTATAAATGAGTGTGAAGAAACAGTGGATATTTCATTTCAGAAAGATGTTCAGATCACATTGTTCTGAGTCCATCAGTGCTAATGCGATGGCTTGGGAGCATTAGCTGTCCATTGTTGGAAATCACCCGCATTTCAGTTCTTAATGTTTTAGCCTTTTAATTGCTTAAATGGACCATCTGCTCTGTGCAGTTCTATTGCTATGAATTCATCATTTAGAGGATAAAGAATTGCAGAAGAATTGCCTAAGAATACTCCATTTTTCTAATATAAAGTCTGAAATGATAAAATAGCACTAATTTCCCAGAAATTACTGGCTTTGACATATCGTATGAAATTCAATTAAGGCAAACAATTGATGATGCTGGAATTTTAAAACACTGGATGTGCAAAGAAAAAGATTGGGAAAGAAATGGAATTTAAACAGCAATGCTGTAGAATACAAAAAGAGATGTCCATCTCATTCTCTTTTTATGTTTTTTCTCTTTCTATTTACTCATCATCTAGTTTTTCATTAGAACAGAAGAACATAACTTGATAAATTACTTTTGGAAACCCATCTTGATATCTTATAGACCTACTTGTACAGCACAGAACATGACAAAGCTCATCGAGGTGATTTAATCATAAAAGACAACTTGCCAACTCAAGTCCTCTGCCTTAGGCCTCGATGGTGCTGTCCCTGTATAGCTGCACACACTATGTGTGTGAGTAACAGATGTGGCTTTTGTCCGCTGGGATGGGAGAGTGGGAGTGAGAGACTAGAGGGAAGATAAAGAGATGAGATGATGGAGGAATGGAAAGATTCCCAACACTGCTTAACACCTCAATTAGCCATACTGAGGTTCACATAAAGTATCTGTTCTCATCGTCCTGTGTTTTGAACATGGGATTTTGTTATATTCCATATATAAGAAAAATTAAATAACAAATGAGATCTCTTCAGTATCTCAATTTACTTTCCTGACTGTAATGAGATTAAATAAAGAGCAAATGGTCTCCTGAGAAAAAGACTCCAGTACTCTCCCATGGGTCTAATCTAGAGTTAAAAAAGAGATCTCAACAATATTACAAACTGTTCAGATTTGCAAAGATTCCAAAGTCTGCAGTTCTATAACATTATCTTAGATAGGCTATCCACATTCTTTTTTTTATTTTTATTTTTTTTGTATCTCTATACTCTTACTATATGTCAACAATTGTTTTAAATTTCTGACTATTTTTATTTCTCCTTCTATGAGAAATCTCTGAGACAATGTTGATACCTAAAGGGTGAGTTCATTCAAAAAGGAGAATTCTGTCATCATCAACTCCCCCTCATGTCATTCCAAACCCAAATGATTTTTGAAACACGAAGAGCAAAGGTATTTTGCAGAATGTCCAGAGTGCTCTTTTTCATAATGGAGACTGTCAAGCTCCAAGAATGACAAAAATCACCATAAAAAGTAATCCGCATAACTTGTACCCTATATTTGTATATAGGAACAGACTGAAGTGATTTTCACTGAAACTCTCCCCTCCACCATAGTTTTCAGATCTCATTCTTCATCTCACGCATTCTCTTGTCTTGTGTCACAATGAATACAACACATTAATGACATCAAATCTGCCTTGATATGTCAAAGTACAATTTTATAAGAGTTTTGGAGGACGGGTAAGATTATTAGTGAATAATGACGTGCATTTCTCTCTGTTCTGCACACAAAACTACCTTATGTCTTCACAAGACTTGGAATATAGCACACAGGTCATATTGACTACTTTTATTATACTTTATGGTGCCTTTTTTTGTCATTTTTAGAGCTTGACAGCCTCAGTTCCAAATATGAAAAATAGCACTCTAGATATTCAGAAAACTTTTTTGACAGAATTCAGCAAATCATTTGACTCAGTAAATGTTGACAAAATCAATATTTTTGGGTGAACTATTTCTTTAAATTAGCCATAACTAAGAACTCTTTAATGTATTCTAAGCTTTGAAAGAGCAACTTCTGAGCATTGAATTTTTCTTTTGTTGCTATTTAGACTTTTTTCTCTTGTATGACAACAATTAATTCATCGTGATTCCCTTTGGGCTGTTTAAAAACACCTCATCACTGTGACGACTTAGTCAACATAGACTGCTTTGATTTGCATCATTCACTTTCTCTCTGTCTCTTTACTGCTGTTTTCTAGACAGGCGAAGAGCAGAAAGTGTTAGTATCTCATTGTGTTTCGCTACTATTAATAAGAAAAAGAGCTGCTTTCATGGACCACTTTTACAGATTACATTTTTTTTTACCGTCATTTATTATATGACATGTATCTGTCAGGGTTGTTCTGAATAGTTACCAAGGTTATTACAGTTTAGAATTTTCAAATCAGTTTTTATTTTACATCATTTTCAAATTTGCTGTAAATTTCAGTTTAGTTTCATTAATGATTTTGTTCATTTTAGTTTAGTTTTTATTCTGTAAACACATTTCTAATTCGTTTTTATATATATTAGTTTCAGTTTTAGTTTTACTAATTATAGTTTTGAGAGTTAACTGAACACTTCTAGAGTGTAGACCAAAGCAAGACAATTGAATTTAAGCTTGGCAAATTTACGAAACAGTTTACTTACTCAGCATACTTATGCATAATAACAAAAACATAATGGTTTGAGATTCAACAAAGTCACAAAGAACCAAATAAAAGCAAATCAAAAGTATAAAAGTTAAATGTATAAAAATTTCAAATGAACTCAAATTCATGTTAAACAGGAATTCTTGTTAAACTGTTGACGGTCACTGTACCGACGGCGGGCGCTCCGTCACTTTGTTTAAATATGTTTACATTTACTGCGTACGATATGATACGTGTCTAGTATAATCTTGAAATCTATGGTCGTCTGTTAAATATAGTATGTTATCCATTCAACCAAGAAGCCACAAGCCGCTGCAGTGCAGAAATGATCTAAATATGGACATGAAGAAAAAATGTGTATCACATCAGAGACCACATGAACAGACTCTGTGTAAAGCAAAAAAATTATGTTTAGTCTGATAAAAGATGTCATGAATATATAGATGACTACAAAAATGTATGGTTTTTCAGTATTTTCCAAGCGATCGCTGGTATTTGTATAGGTTTATTTTTTTAACAGTTCTGGATCTGGCACTGGACACTGGACTGGACTGCAAATTCTAGACATATTATGCTTTCTGCTTCATTCTATGAATAGAATCCACTTGAAATCAGTAAAAGAAGCTGTTATAACAATTCGATGATGATTGAAAGTAAGATATTTGCATTAGATTATGTGTAATTTGTAATGTTTACATGGGCTAATGCTAACACGCTAGCACCTTTGCCATAGTATTGCACCTGTTACCCCAATATGCCAGCCTTCACCACAGTAGGATCTGAAAATATTTATTGATTAAATTACTCTGACGTCACACCGCAGGAAACCGGGCTTCTGGGTTCTTTCGAGCTGCAGATTTTAATGGTGGACATTTTTTAATAAAGTTTTAATAATCTTTTAAGCTTTATAGAATGTAATAATGTCTGTTAATGTTAATAAAAGTTATTATAAAGGAATATCTATGGTTTACAGTGAAGAATTTATGTGGGTTCTTTTCTGAATTATCGGAAAAACAAGTTAAAACTTGGTTCAATGAGCCTGTTATGCTGGACATGCAACAGGTTGATGAATACACATCCTCACACATTTAACACACTTCTAATGCCTAAGAATTTGTGTACTTAGAAATGAAAACTATCATCAGACATGCAATATATGTCTTAACTGCTTAAATTATTAACCCACATACAATAAATAATAATATTTTACTTCAATATGATCCTGTTCCATATCAAAACTTAATAACAGCCATTTTCGATAGAACAATATTATTTACTGCATTCAAAATAAATTATATATTTATTATTGACATAATTTTCACAGTATGACATTATTTTTATTCACTTATCCTTTCACAAACAGTAGCCCATGCGCTGCGGTGGTGGAGACGGTCCCGTTCCTCCTGTTACATTTGGTCATATAAGATCATCGTTAGATTATATTTGACCTCATATCCATCACAGCAACAGCACTTTAGAAATTAAAAACAGCCGTTTGCGATCGAAGTTTGCATGATTTCTTCGATAATTTTTTTTATATCTACCAACAGCTGCTGCGGGTCAACTGTGTCTAATAGAGCAGATGCGATAACAATGACGGTGACCCCGTAAATTATCATAATTTATGTTTTTCCTGATGCGACGATCAGGTGGAAATTTGAAGAAGCACTAATCTCCAATAATCTGTGGAAAACAAGTTGTTTCAACCCCAGTTTCAGCTCAATTTGAGCAAAGTGCCCATAGACAGCAGCTTTTTTCTGGGCAACCAAAGGACCCGGAAGTGGCTGGGTGGATCGTTTGTTTGTAAACAGTAACTTCATCTATAGAAGATCGTAAAAAATGCTTTTATACTTGTTTTTAAATAAAGACTTCCTACCAGCCATAATTCATATCCAAGACGTCTTCATATATCAGTCTTTCAGTATCAGCTAACCTCGTGTATTACATGCCACAACGTCACCTGTAGGTGTTCACCTAAACAGCCCAACAGTGTATGGCTCTGGCTCTGAAGATGAACATCTCTCAAACACACACACACACAGATCAGATTTCCCCGCCATGTGATGAGAGCTCATTGATTACAAAAATGATCATTTATTTTTGAGAAATTTTATTTTATTTCAGTTAGTTTTTTTAATAACTGCTGTTAGTTTAGTTTAGTTTTAGTTTTTCATTTATTTTGAAATATTTATTTTATTTCAGTTTACGAAAATGTTGTTAATCAATAATTTTCATTTTCGTTTCAGTTTTAGTTTATGAAAATAACCTTGATAGTTATAAACACAAAGGGTGAATTTCATCCTTGATTGTGCTTCTGCCCTCTTTTGTACTTTCAGTCAAAGAAACTGTTGACCTGCAAATGAGGAGGATGTGTAAAGCACTCTATTATGAATACAGATGTCTTCTTTCGATGTTTCTAAAAGAGCAAATTACTCTTTGATCTGAGATTCAAGTTTCTTTTTGTCCTCTCTTTCATATTCTGTTTGCAGTCATATACTGGCTGTTTTGAAAGTTGCTCAGTAATCCATACTTGTGGCTCTTTAAGTGCAAGATTTACATTGAACATTAAGGTGGTTTTCATACTGGGCACGTTTGCTGTGTTCTGAATCCGAGTGTGATTGTTCCCGCCGCCCCCTGCAGCATCAGTCTGGTCTCAGACTCTCAGATCCTGTCAAAGCCCAGTGATTTTCCTTCATCAGAAATTTGCACATGATGGAGAACACAACACAGGTTGCTATATTTGTGTGTTTTTTATTAATTTGTTGTCATTACGCACACCAGAGTGAACAACACTTTTGCCACTGTGCGTCGTATAACATAATTCAGCAGAAATGTACACTGGTGGCCAAAAGTTTGGAATAATGTACAGATTTTGCTGTTTCAGAAGGAAATTGGTACTTTAATTCACCAAAGTGGCATTCAACTGATCACAAAGTATAGTCTGGACATTACTGATGTAAAAAACAGCACCATCACTATTTGAAATAATCATTTTTATGGAGCCTGGGTAGCTCAGTGGTAAAAGACGCTGGCTACCACCCCTGGAGTTCGCTAGTTCAAATCCCAGGGCATGCTGAGTGACTCCAGCCAGGTCTCCTAAGCAACCAAATTGGCCTGGTTGCTAGGGAGGGTAGAGTCACATGGGGTAACCTCCTCGTCGCTATAATGTGGTTCATTCTCGGTGGGGCGTGTGGTGAGTTGAGCGTGGATGCCGCAATGGATGGTGTGAAGCCTCCACATGCGCTATGTCTCCGTGGCAACATGCTCAACAAGCCACGTGATAAAATGCTCAGGTTGATGGTCTCAGACGCAGAGGCAACTGGGATTCATCCTCTGCCACCCGGAATGAGGCAAATCACTACGTGACCACAAGGACTTAAAAAGCGCACTGGGAATTGGGCATTTCAAATTGGGCGAAAAAGAGAAAAAAAAAAAAAATTTTGATCAAATTTAGACAGGCCCCATTTCCAGCAGCCATCACTCCTTGAGTAATCATGCTAAATTGCTAATTTGGTACTAGAAAATCACTTGCCATTATATCAAATACAGCTGAAAGCTATTTGGTTCGTTAAATGAAGCTTAACATTGTCTTTGTGTTTGTTTTTGAGTTGCCACAGTCTGCAATAGACTGGCATGTTAAGGACAATGTTAGGTCAAAAATGGCAAAAAAGAAACAGCTTTCTCTAGAAACTCGTCAGTCAATCATTGTTTTGAGGAATGAAGGCAATATAATGCCTGAAACTGCCAAAAAACTGAAGATTTCATACAAAGGTGTACACTAAAGTCCTCGAAGACAAAGGACAACTGGCTCTAACAAGGACAGAAAGAGATGTCCTTGTACAAGTCCCAGATGTACAACTAAACAAGAGGATAAGTACACAAGTCTCTAGTTTGAGAAATAGACGCCTCACATGTCCTCAGCTGACAGCTTCATTGAATTCTACCCGCTCAACACCAGTTTCATGTACAACAGTAAAGAGAAGACTCAGGGGTGCAGGCCTTATGGGAAGAATTGCAAAGAAAAGCCACTTTTGAAGCGGAAAAACTAAATGAAAATATTAGAGTGGGCAAAGAAACACAGACATTGGACAATAGAAAATTGGAAAAGAGTGTTATGGATCTTAACCCCATTGAGCTTTTGTGGGATCAGCTAGACTCTATGGTGCATGAGAAGTGCCCGACAAGCCACATCTATGGCAAGTGCTACAGGAAGCCTGGGGTTTTTGATGAGAACTCTTTGAAGTAGTTTTTTTCAAACTGTAATTTGAATTTACGTTATTAATGTCCTGACTATACACTGTGATCCGCTGAATGCCACTTTGGTGAATAAAAGTACCAATTTCTTTCCATAAGAGCAAAATCTGTACATTATTCCAAACTGTTGTTACTCTATTCGAACAGACCTGCGAAGCACCAGTTTAGAACCACTAATAGACCAATCAGAGAAATTGGCATTTTAGAGCCAAAGATGGATCAGCAAACTACTAACATTTCCACTTTAATTCTCGAAAAAAGGCCAGAACTTAGAAGTGAGGTGTGAATATGGCAGAATATCTAGCAGGATATCAGGAGGAGTTTATAGCCGCCTAATACATAACATGACGAGATGTCAAGGAGTAATTTTCCCAGACACTCCTGGGTTTAACTCAGTGTTTGGATGGTGCTTTCCTGAGACACTGCTTTATCACCTGGCTAACACAATTGGCGTTTCTTTGTATGAGAGCTGACGCGAGTGTCGTTTGACACGCATTGCAACGGCGGAGTGTAATTTGTCCACAGAGCGAAGGCTGTCCGAGTGTCTCTGTTTCATGTTCACTGGATCGTCCCAAGCGTGGACAAGACTCATGGCTCATCCATCACTGCTGCTGATTAAAAAGCCCTCTGTACTTTTGAGGCTTTTTTTGCTGAAAGGTTGGAAACTTAAAATCGAGACAACATGACATCTGGGATCCAGCCTGGCACTTTTTGAGGACAAATTTGCCCATCCTTTCAGAGCACGTTATTGCCTTGACTGCCCCCATTTCACCCTATTTTCTTGTCTTCCTTGTGCTAGTTTAGATAGTTGGATCTCCTCTACACTAGCAAAACACCGGTGTGCTGATGACCAGTGTTGACTTTTCTTTTTTTTTTTCAGTCAGACTTGTTTTAGACAACTATTAATGACAATCGCATATTACCTTTTTCATTTTTTTGTGTATGTATGTATGTATATATATATATATATATATATTTTTTTTTTTTTTTTTTTTTTTTGACAGTCAAAATGCTTGGTCACATTTTCCTTTGCATGCCGAAATTCATAGGACATCCATCATCCTTCAGTCATCCTTCAGTCATCTCAATGAGACTTCCGGTGGTGTGAAAATTTCACTACACAAATCTAATGTGGGGTTTAAATTTGGTGAACTTTGACATAAATTAGCAGCATTGATCAATAGGAAGTTACTTGTTTTGCAATGACCTCTGTGTGGGCAGTGCTTTGTACAGGGCTACACTGAGGGGCAGAGTCACTAAGAATGAATTGCGCCAGCTAAAAGCACCATTCACTAAAGGAATTAGTGAAATTTGCATGAGTAATTCTGATCTTGCAGTACGATTCTGAGCGCAATACAGCCGAGGATGCCGCAAACCATCGTATTTGACCCACACTGCCGGGACTGAACAGCATCACTTTGATCCGATGAGTATTTGATTAATTACAGCTGAAATGATCGGTTGAAAATGTTCACAAACATCTCCTTTAAATAAAATTATTTTTACCACCTACTTTCATTTGGCGGTAATAACGCAATATAAATCGAGTTTTCTGAATGAAGCACAATCTTTAATGAGCCTAATGTAGAAGAGGAGAAAGGAGGCATGTTTGCGTGGAAAGGAATGGCAATGACTTCATTCAAATATTGAAGAGACAGCGCAGTTTCAGTGCTGATTGCGCTGGCTAAACGTGATTGCAGATGATTAGTGAATAAGACCCAGGTATTTGGCTGAAATACAATGCACAAAAGTGCTGCAAATGTTTAGTGAATCTGCCCCTGAATATTCACAGTGGATAAGGAAATAATTTTAGTGTTATGTCTCTTTATAACTTCACTCTCCCAGAGTATAAAGTGCAGCATAAAAAAGAGGCTGCTTGGCAATTAGTTTTTGATGGTTTTGCACGTGCTTAACCCGTGCCTTTTTCACCTGCAGAATTTTGACATTCAAAGGTAAATTTGACCAAGCCTAAAGGCGTATTTTTTACTAAAGGACTCAAAAATTGAATGTTTTGACAGGAGAAGTTTGCATTAAAATTAATACATTTTTTGTTGATTTGGTGATCATTGGCTGGTTCCTACAATGTATGTGTGATCAGATTTTACCTTCCTTGTGGGGACATTTGGTTCCCACACTGTTGGCAAAACCGGACCCACACACACAAATGGACTGCCTCATCTCTTATTGAATGTGTCTGAGTGTTCCCTATCTGTCACTCACTCGACGCTGTGTCGATGTAGTGACACTAGGGGTCACTCTTGGGAGCCCGAGACACCTCTGGTCTTTGATAAAAGGCCAATGAAAATTGGCAAGTGGTATTTGCATGCTACTCCCCTGGACATACGGGTATAAAAGGAGCTGGCGTGCAACCACTCGTTCAGATTTTCTCTTCTGAGCCGAAAGTTCGATGTTTACTGAGCTGACTGTTCATTCACGTCTGCTGGATCTGACGGCGCATTTCAGTGGCTTCTCCCTCCTCTGCACTGGTGCACTGCAGAGAACGCCCCTGGGCACTTCGGCAGAAAAAAGAGAGTATATTTTCCTAAAAGAGTATATTTCTCTAAAAGAGCGGCACACACGGAATGTCTTTTTAAAGACGCATCTTTTTAAAGATGCCTTTCCATTTGTGTGTTATTCCTGGTTGCGGTCGTTACATCTCAACTTCAGATGGTCACGATCGCTGTCTATCGTGTCTGGGCACGCCCCACGTGGAGACAGCATTCGTGGATGGTTCATGTACTCACAGCGAGAACATGACCATGGCAACGTTGCGGTTTCGGCTTACTTTCGTAAGAAAGCAAGCCACCCCAGCGGCTCCCCACCTCGGTCCTTCTACCTACGGGTATGAGGTCTGCGCGGCTAGCACTGGGGGCGATTTGGGGACTGCCTCCGCCGGGTATCCACCCACGTACCTCCCATTCCCCAGCACACTCGTCTGCCCCAATCGGGCTTCCGGATGTGTCCGCCGGCTCATCTCACGGCGAGTTCAACCTCTTGTTCGGAGCCCGTGAAGCTCTCGAGCTCAGCATCGTCATGCGGGCTTGTCCAGTTGGATGCAGAAACCTCAGCTGGGCTCCCCCCTTCAGGGACGATTGCCCAGTCACAGGCTGATGTGGAAATGACAGACATGCTTTCCCAGGCGGCCGCGAGCGTCAGGCTTGAGTGGAACCCTCTGCTCTCCCCCGAACCCTAATGGCTCAGTGATTGGTTCCTGGGCTCGCGGCACCGCTCAAAGCAGCCACGCCCCGCTCCAGTGCCTTTCTTCCCGGAAGTGCACGAGGAGCTGACAAAATCGTGGGAGGCAACTTTTACTGCCCGGTCCCGATTTCCAGCTCCCCCGCCCTCACTACCCTCGATGGCGGGGCGGCCAGGGGCTATACGGTGATTCCCCCGGTGGATAAGGCGCTCACGGTGCACCTACACCCACAGAGCGCCACCACCTGGCGTGGATGCCCAAAGCTCCCATCCAAGGCCATCCCTGATGGCCAAAGCTTACAGTGCTGCTGGACAAGCCGGCTCTGCCCTGCACACCATGGCTCTCCTGCAGGTCCGCCAAGCCAAGGCGCTAAAAGAACTGCACGAGGGTTGTCCCACCCTTGATCTGATGCAGGAACTGCGCTCGGCGACCGACTTCACTCTCCGGGCGACAAAGGTCACCGCCACCTTTGGCTCAACCTGGTCGAGATGGGTGAGGCCGACAAGACATGGTTCCTTGCTACCCCTATATCCCAGGCTGGCCTATTTGGCGACACCATCGAGGACTTTGCCCAGCAGTCCTCGATGGTGAAGCAGCAGATGGAGGCTATCCGCAATATCCTGCCCCGGCGCGGCTCAAGATCCCGCACCCCGCCTGCTCGTCGCCAAGGGCGTCCCCCTGCGGTGACTGCACAGACTCCGCCACAGACTGCCCACTTCGGCCCGGCCCCGGTGTGGAGCCCACCGCAGATGCCACCCGTCTCACGGCCAGCCGCCAAGAACCCACAAAAGGCTTCAAAGCACCCCTGAGACGGGCAACCCAGGGTCGACGAAACCCACTACCTTGGAGCTGGTAAGAAGACCACTCCATCCCCCGGTGGAGGACCGGGAGGAGAATCTTTTGTTGCCTTTTCATTTGATTTCGCCACATGCCAAAGTGGCTGCGGTACCCAACAGTTCAGCAAAAGAGCGGTTTCCTCATTCCCTGGGTCACATACCCGGTGTGCACGGCCATCATCACAACCACCGTCCACCTTTTTATCCCGTTCAAGATGCTGACACAAAAAAATGCATTCTGACGAGCGTCCGGCATCAAGATTGGTTCGCAGCTGTAGACCTGAAGGACGCGTACTTTCACATCTCGATTCTACCTTGACACAGACCCTTCCTGCGGTTTGCATTCGAGGGTCGGGCATATCAGTACAAGATCCTCCCTTTCTGTCTGTCCTTGTCTCCTCACGTCTTCACGAAGGAGAGGTAGGCATTTGCATTCTCAACTAACTCGACGATTGGCTAATCCTAGCTCACTCTCGGGACATGTTGTGTGCACACAGGGACTTGGTGCTCTCGCACCTCAGCCGATTAGGGCTTCGGGTCAACTGGGAAAAGAGCAAGCTCCTCCCGGTTCAGAGCATCTCTTTTCTCGGTTTGGAGTTGGACTCAGTCTCGTTGACAGCGCGCCTCATGAACGAGCACACACAGTCGGTGCTGGCCTGTTTGAAGGGGTTCAAACAGAAAACAGCGGTTCCACTGAAGCTCTTTCAGAGTCTCCTGGGGCATATGGCATCCTCAGCGGTGGCCACCTCGCTCGGGTTGATGCATATGAGACCGCTTCAGCACTGGCTTCAGACTTGAGTCCCGAGATGGGCATGGTGCTGCGGGACACATCGCAAGATCATCATGCCAGTCTGTCACCGCCTCTTCAGCCCTTGGACTGACCTCACGTTTCTACGGGCAGGCGTTCCCCTAGACATGGTTCTCAGACCTCACACTCCTTGCGACAGCCCCCCCCCGGCGAATTCCCCTGAGGAAGGACCTTCTTTCTCAGGGACGGGGCACCATCTGGCACTGGATGGGACATGGAAGACCTAAGCAGTCTACCACCTGCGGTGGTAGACACAATCACTCAGGCTAGGGCCCCCTCTACGAGGTGCCTGTATGCCTTTAAGTGTCGTCTGTTCGCTAAGTGGTGTTCTTCACAATGGGAAGACCCCCAGAGATGCGCAGTCGGATCGGTGCTTTCCTTCCTGCAGGAGAGGTTGGAAGGTTGGCTGTCCCCTTCCACCTTAAAGGTGTACGTAGCCGCTATAGCAGCACACCACGACACAGAGGACGGTAAGTCCTTAGGGAAGCATGACCTGGTCATCAGGTTCCTGAGAGGCGCCAGGAGGCTGAACCCCTCCAGACCACGCCTCGTTCCCTCATGGGACCTCACTGTAGTTCTTCAGGGTCTACAGAGAGCCCCCTTTGAGCCTTTGCAGTCAGCTGAGCTTAAGGCACTCTCCTTGAAGACTGTCCTGCTGACTGCGCTTACCTCTATCAAGAGGGTAGGAGACCTGCAAGCATTCTCTGTCAGCAAAACATGCCTGGAGTTTGGTCCGGGCTACTCTCACGTGATCTTGAGACCCCGACCGGGCTATGTGCACAAGGTTCCCATGACCCCTTTTAGGGACCAGGTGGTGAACCTGCGAGCGCTGCCCCAGGAGGAGGCAGACCCAGCCCTGTCGTTGCTGTGTTCGGTGCATGCTTTACACATCTATTTGGATCACATGCAGAGTTTTAGGATCTCTGAGCAGCTCTTTGTCTGCTTTGGTGCACAGCGGAAAGGAAGCACTGTCTCCAAGCAGAGGATCGCCCACTGTCGAGTTTTCGGAGAGACTCGCTGCCGGCCCAGTACACGTGCTAACTAAAAGCCCTGTTCTAGGGTAGGTGCTCCGCATGTGGCGGTTCCCTGTAGGTAACCTCATGCGATGTATATCTTCCGCTAATTCATTTCCCTATTGGCAAACTGCATCTTCCTTGGGCAGAGGCCCCTCTGCCACAGTCTCCATGTTTGTAGTAACTCTTCCCCCATTGGGCAGGACCTACCATGAGACTTCTCCACATGACATACTTCCGACATAGTTCGGCAAGACCATGTGATGTATTTTCCACTTAAATATCCCCCCACTCTCTGGGAGAGGTGTGGTCTCCATGGTGTCCTCCCCTTGGAAGGGACACCCCCCGACTAGACCTGGTCGGCCCAGTCAGATATTCCCCCTTTTTTTAGGGAGTGGAAAAAAAGAAGGGGAAAAGAGGCCACGACTGGGCTAGCCTGTCTGTATCTTTTGGGTAGTCAACTTGTCTCCAAAGGGCTGTTTGACACTCATAACTATGTTGGAGGAGGTTACGTGTCGGCCTGGTGCACTGGCTACGAGGCACATAGTGGTCTACCCATCACACACCGCCAGTTCACGTAACACAGTTCAGCCAGTTGTGGCGTTTTGTATAGGGACCCTTAGTGTCAATACATTGACACAACGTCGAGTGAATGACAGATAGGAAATGTCATGGTTACTTGCGTAACCTCCGTTCCCTGATGGAGGGAACGACACGTTGTGTCCCTCCTGCCACAATGCTGAATTACCCGCTGAAATGGCCGGACCTTGTCTCGGCTCCTCAGCATAAAACCTGAATGAGTGGTTGCACGCCAGCTCCTTTTATACCCGTATGTCCGGGGGAGTGGCATGCAAATACCACTCGCCAATTTTCATTGGCCTTTTATCAAAGTCCAGAGGTGTCTCGGGCTCCCAAGAGTGACCCCTAGTGTCACTACATCGACACAACATCTCATTCCCTCCATCAGGGAACGGAGGTTACGCAAGTAACCATGATGTTTTCCAGTGCCTCACTGGAAATTTCTTTCAGCATTACTTCATTTTTAGATATGACGAGATTATTTAAGGCCATATGTGCAGTTCAGGTATTATGACTCTGTTCATGAAACAAACACCATAATTACTTTTTCTCATGATTTCCTGTATAAACTACAAACCTAATAGCTAAAAAAAAAATAATCTGGCAAAATTTGCCTCATTTATAATTCATCATCTGTTTTTGACAGCAAACTTTGGAAACTTAAACTAAAAATATATAGTGACATTTCATCGTTAAGAGAAGGTAATAATTCAAACAACACCCAGCAGTGTTGGCGTATAGTTCTGGCTTGAGGGACCTCAACAGTTGTCAGCATAGTAATTGTATTGCTGCTGACAGGCAAGTTTGGTTTCTGTGCTGTTTACAAGCAGGAACTCAGGAAACCTCACTTGACCTTCATACTGAGTAGTTTTTATTTCAAATGTCATCTTGAACTTTTAGATTTGTTATAAGTGAAACCACATAACAATGAATACCGTATTTTGTCAGATTTAACGATAGAGATTTTAATCCCGATATAAATAATTTCTGAGCACAGAAACACTTTGAGGCAAGCAATCGCTTCTCTTTTTGTTCATAGCTAATCTTTAAGCTCTTTTTCTGCTGTATTTATTTATTTTTTACTCCTGCTTTAGTCATTTCGTAGATGGACCAAGCAGTGTTTCTTGACATCCCTCTAAAGCCAATTGAGCACATGATATGCATCTATAATGAAGCAAAATGGCACAAAATTTGATATTGTTAGAAAAAACATGCAAATCTAAAATGCAGCCATGGGTGTACACTATTTGTGTACTCCCTAGTGAAAGTGTCTTAGCAGCTCTAAGGCATGCACAAATCTTGAGAACTTCAAAAATGAAAAATTAACACATCATAACACACCAAGCCAGCTCTGTGTATTTGTAACATAACATTACTTTGAGTGACTATGTTTGGCATAATTTGTCTATTTTCCCCATTGTGGACCAGGCTCCATCTGTGTGGTATGGATACTGTCTTATACTGTGCATTATAATTACAATGTTTTCAGCGGGGACGTAGCATTTATAATTGTGAGGGTAAGTTGAAGTTTTATTTTTAGAAAATTATTCACAAAGATTATCTTTACTTTTAAATATTCATGCTTTAATGTACCCCCGACACTTATATAATTGTTCCTACAATCCTGGTTTTGAAAAAAATAAATGGACTTCATTGGAATTCATTTAATTTTAAGCATGAAAAATTATCTGATATCTGAAGATCGAGGCCTTTGGTTGGATAAACTGCCATGCATATAATTTCCTCTGCTATTGCTTTTGTTTGTTCAATATGTTATATATATATATATATATATATATATATATATATATATATATAAGCAGTGGCGGATTTAGGCATGGGCGACATGGGCAGCATCTATTTAATAAATGCAGTAGCAAGAAAAAGTATGTGAACCCTTTGGAATTACCTGCATTTATGTATAAATTTGTCTTAAAAATCTGGTTTGAACTTCATCTAAGTTACAATAATGAACAAACACAATCTGTTTTAACTTATAACACACAAATTATTGTATTTTTCTTGTACATATTGAATACATAATTCAAACATTCACAGTATAGGTTGAAAAAATATGTGAACCCCTAGGCTAATGACATCAACAAAAGCTAATTAGAGTCAGGAGTTGGCCTACCTGGCATCCAGTTAATGAAACGAGATTGAGTGTGTGGGTTAGAGCTACTGAGTTTTCTGTTCACAAGAAGCATCTGCTGTCATGGACATGACATGGCAGGACACCATGAAGGAAGCCACTGTTTCCCAACAAAAACATTGCTGCACGCCTGAAGTTTGCCAAAGACCCCTTGACACTCCACAACGCTACTGGAAAAATGTTTTGTGGACCGATAAAGCTAAGGTTGAATTGTTTAGAAAGAACATGCAGAATAGGATAATATCAGGGTGGCTGAACACCAGACATCCTAAAAATATGGCTGAGCTGAAGCAGTTCTGAACCGCAGCTACCGGAAACGCTTGGTAGTTATTGCTGCCAAAGGAGGATCGACCAGTTATTAAATCCAAGGGATCACTTACTTTTTCCACAGCACTGTGAATGTTTAACATGATGTATTTAATAAAGACATTAAAATATTATAATTGTTTGTGTGCTGTTAGCTTATTATTAGCACATTATTATACTTGGGACTTTGATGAAAAGGAGATCACATTTTATGACCAATTAATGCAGACAACCAGCTAATTCCAAAGGGTTCACATACTTTCTCTTGACACTGTTGTTCCATCATTTTCAATCTTTCCTATGAGAGTTGCAACTCTCACATCGAGAGCCAAATCCAAAGCTTCATGATTGTGAGTTTTTACTGTAATTTTCCTAGAAGTCTTGTCTTTGAAAGCCTGCTGTGCCTTTTATTCACCTCTGTCAGCGTTTAGAGGCATTAACTTTTTTGGTTTCAACCCAGTTTTTCATCTGGTTTCATTGTTTTGTCTGTTGTAAATAAATCAATATCACTATGTTTTGTGCAGTTTCACTGAGAAAGAAACTGGGTCATCACATGTGATGCTGTTAGTGACACAATGATCTGCGCTGTTTTGTAACATATACAGAAAATCCAATAATTTTTGTTCTGCGAATCCAAGCAAAGCACTCCCCTAAACATACTGTATGCAACAATAATTAGTGTTTAATAATCATAATTAAAAACATGCTTGCAGAATGGGAAAATTATGAGCTTGTAAGTTTTAGTGAAACTTTGCTAGCAGGAGGCTTATTTGGTCACAACATCTGACAACATGTTTGTTACAAATTAATCTCCCTGCACTACACCATGGAACAAACACACTCACACACACACACACACAAACTTCTGTGTTTCTTCTTCATTTTATACTGTTTTACTCTGGTCACACATTCTGCTATGCTCAATTTAGGCAAGACCATCATTGTGTGTTTGTAAAAATTTTGACTGTCTGAATGAAACACTGCTTAAGCTCCTTTTCAATGCCCAACAATTTTCATAATTTCCATGTTTTCACTTTTAGTTCCTAGCCAAATGGAAGGCTTAGCAGCTTAATGCAAAACAGTATTGATGATATAAAATTATATATATACAGTATATTAAATATGCCCATTTAAAAAAAATAAATAAATAAATAAAATAAAATAAAAAATATATATATATTGTTACACTAAGTTGCATGTTTAATTTAACATG
Source organism: Myxocyprinus asiaticus (assembly GCF_019703515.2). NCBI lineage: Eukaryota > Metazoa > Chordata > Actinopteri > Cypriniformes > Catostomidae > Myxocyprinus > Myxocyprinus asiaticus. Next base: position 15,928,386 of record NC_059378.1, on the reverse strand, counting down.
TGGTGTCCAGTTACAATCTCAGAAATTAAAAAGGCCTATTTTGAATTTGTAATACATTTTTTGGCAGTCTGATAAAAAATAAATAAATAAATAAATAAAAAGAGTCAAGAAGGAGATTTTAGAAAGGGGGGCCCCCTTTCTAGAGGCAGGGGGATTGATATCACTTATTTGGCACATGTAAATTGAGGCAGAGTACATTGGGTTATGAGACTATCATATGATCGTAGCCTATACTGCAAATTTTGCACATTACACATAAATAGTAAAAGTAGGATAGTAATATGCTTTTCCAAACATGTTTAAAGGCCTTGTTGTACCATAGGTACAGTAAGCCAGTTGTTTTTTAGTGTAAATAAGTACACTGCAATCTCTACACATGAACTTTTACACTTGCATGGGACCTTTTCTACCTTCTTGTTTAGTCATATTTTTGTTCACTGTTAACTCTTAATGAACAGTACCATCTGAAAGCTTAATGACAGAAGCAAAAGGCTTCTTGACAAGAAATTTGTCTTCCCAGACATATTGCAGGAATAAGTCTGACTGACAGTGGTGATTAAGGCATTGATTCATTAAATGCCATGTGGTCATCTTTTAGAGAGTTTTAGGTTATCAGTTCTGTGCAACAACAACACACTGAAATATACAAGCAACTTTAATTTTAAGGGTATTCTTTCATATGAAAGTGGAATTGTGAACATGCTCTAAAACGCAACTGTCAATTTGATTTTTCATTTATATAATTAGTGTTTATACGGAACCTTTGGAATCACATTTATAGACTTTTAAACTTCTTAAACCATCTTAAGTTGAGTCTGTTGCTATTAAAATTTTTGTAGGTCCTTCAACAGACAGCACTCTATTGATGTCCTCTTAAATAATAGTTCAACGTATTCAAGTTTGTTTCTGTTATTCTGAATCAGGATTATATTATTTCAAGATACAGTATATTATCATTTTATTTATATTATCTTGTTTGACCTAGGATGTTGCTCATCTCTTACTTTTTTTGGTTGGCAGTATTGACCTGTTTCAGTGACGTCAGTTTTTCCTCGCAGCCGCCATATTTGTGACAATCAGCTGGAGAAAGTAATGGCGGTCAATGGAAAAACACCCATAAAGAAAATATCAAGAAAAACATCAAAAATAGCTTTTGATCCATGCCAAGTCACAGAAAAGGTGTATACAGGTCTCAAGTCAGTGGAAATATTGCCAAATTTGACTTTCACAGACTTTATAATATATTGTTTCCACAATTTACCTCTGTACGCTGGCGACTATAATGTATGTCCGGCGAGTGTACATGCCTACCGGTGTATCACTGTAGACATCTCTCATTCAGAAGTTACATGTTTTCGTGTTGTTTTTAGCTCTGATTTGGACAGAATATTACAAAACATCTGTGATGATCCCGTCTGTATGAAAGTAAGAGATACTTTTAACTCATGAAGAATACACAGAAAGCAACTGAGGCATATTAGTGAAAATGACAAATATGTTTACATTATAGTCTGGTGGTGTGAATAAAGGCTGTTTTTTTGTTGTTGTTTTTTTTTATCTTATGATGTGTTGTTTATTGACTAGCTTTAGTATATACACATTAAATATGTAGGACTGTATATTGACATTTATAGTGCTTTTTTATTTATTACAATGTGTTACAATTACGATGTACCTTTATACTGTCTGGGTGTTAAGAATAACATCGTCCTATGTGCACTTACAGTTTAATTGTATCCGAATCGATGATGTTATAAATATAATTTACATGTGTACAGATAACTGATATGTCTGAATAAATGAGCAAAGACCCACGTGTTTTTATCCGTGCTCTCTCCCTTCATCTGGGGTTAACTTTGGAGAAATGAAGCCGTGCCAAATAAAAGATAAAGCTTTATTGAAAGAAAAATAACATTTTGGCTCTGGCAAGTAAACATCAGTATCACTTCTTCAAGATTTATAAATAGAAACAAAAATTTTGCCAACTTTTGACACATCCCACAGCGCAGCACATTGAAAATGTATGGAATTATGGTCACAAACATGGCCGCGGGGCAAAACAGTGACATCACATGAAACAGGTCAATACAAGAGTTCATTTGCTTTCTTGTCTGTGAGCCATTCCGAGTTGCATGTAATGCATGATAAAGGCTGACAGTCATGTAACCTTTGCCTTGTTCTAATTGCAGTCCTTGTGAGGCAACGTTCTGGTTAAGGTTTGTTCTAAACTCCTATCCCGAAGTATTAAACTTCTTCAATTTTTTCAGCCCAAACCACTTCATGTTCAGACTCCATTCAAATTTTGTTCTGCAGATAATTTCAGTCATAGATGTGAAATCCATACCGGTTTTAGTAAACTTTATACTTTTATAAGACTTTATTCTTTATAAGAAATTTATGATTAAATTTAGAAAATCTCCCATTGTCTTGAATTCAAAAAGTTCAAATGTAACCAACAGTTATTGCATCACTGTAATACTTGCATACTGAATGACTAAGTTCAGGCATGAAACCTTGAATGGTGCAAGCTGATGATGCTCACATGTTATATGTCAAACCAATCAGCTCACATGGTGTTAGCTGATAGGTCTTTTAATATGTAATCAGGTAGCCAATCAACTTGCATACTCTGTTTTCTCTGAAAATGATGTTTGCTCAGGTGGTTGCTGGGGATTTTTTCAGGTAAATGTTTTTCTACTTTTGCAGCATTAGCAGCATGTAAACAGTCTTGACTCAATATATCTGTGTATGTTCTAGCAGTAGCAAGTGACTGTACTTGCTCTGCAACAGCAGCGTAACAGATCATGTCCGTCAAGACCAATATCCTATCAATATGTCATACCTTCTTAACATGTTAAATCTTTCAAAGAGTTGTCAAGTCTGAAATGACAAGTTCAGGCATGAAACTCTGAATGGCGCAAGCTGATTGGTTCTTTGGTCTTGTTATCTCTTAGCTAATCAGCTCGCTCACATGCGATATGTCAAGTCTATCTGCTCACATGGTGTAAGCTGATAGGTCCTTTGATGTTTAATCAGGTAGCCAATCAACTTGCATACTTCCTTTTTGCCTAACATTTATATTTGCTCAGTTTTCTAGTAAGCCAGTGATACTGCACCACGCTGCGAGTTTTCTCTGAAACCCTCCACCTCCCCTGCTGCACATGTCTAGATCTGCTATACGGGGATTGTATTTATTTGTAATTTTGCAGAAGCTGTGTCTACGTCTCTGACGTTACAGAATACAATCTGTTCTTTACATACAGTTTTGGACACATTTATGAAATTTGTAACAAGTCCCGCTGTACATGTGTATTTCTCCATCAATCCGTTTTCCTGCCTCTAGTCTGGCAAATCGGATGGACAAATCCCACCATGCATGTGCATGTCCAAATCACAATCACATGCTTGACCCCATTTTTAACACTTGCCCCATTAACAAAACAATACAACACAGACAAAACAAAAATCCTCAGTCTGGTGTTGAGATCAGAAGTAGGCCTCTCTGTTCTCCCTGTCAGTTCTGTGAATCAGTGTTTAGCATTTCATCAATCTGGTTGAGCTGCTCAGAGGGAGACCTCTACTGTCAATAACCCCCCGTCTCTGCTACATGCCTGCCTCTAATATAGACAAATATATTCCCCTGCAGTACCCACATGTCCTGGAGCAGAAGGCAAGCCAAGATGGAAAAACAGTACACAAACATGCACACATGCACTTGCTTACAAACACAAACACACTGATAGACAGTATTTGCAAATGTCAAAAGAGATTACAGTTGTCAAAAAGAGGTTGGTAATGCTAAAAAATAATGGCAAGGTTTAAAAAACAAACAAACAAAGAAATAGACCTACACAAACATATTGTGATTTTATTGCTGTGATGGCTGTGGCAGTGCAGAGATATGATATGAACACAATTTTAGCATTAAATAACAATGACAGCATTTAAAGTATTTATTAATCTTGGTAAATGTTAATTTCTACACATATTAATAATTTTTTACTTTAAAAGTTGTATACATTCACATTAGTTAATGCATAATGAACTAACTTGAACTAACAATGAGCAAAAGTATATTTTAGGGCTATATTTTAAGTATATTTAACACGTTAATTTCTGTGATTAATAGTTGACTGTTATTAATGCATTATCCGTGTTTTTTTTTTTTTTTTAAAGCCTTGAAACTTCACTAATGTTTTTTTCCCCTTTTCACGTGGCTAAAATTGGCATTTATACATTTCTAGGAGGTACACGTTTGTAATGATGGCTGGCAAGGCAATGACAGGCAGATGAAGATGAGATGATGTGAAGAACCCAAGTGCAGTTTATTACAAACGTGGAATCCAAAAACCGTAAATCAAACGTGAAACAAAACAGACATAAACAACTTGACTTGACTTGACTTGACCATAGAACCAACATTACACAAACACAATACCTGACAAAGGACCATGGCAAACATGAGGGTATAAATACATGGACAAGACAACAAGATGAACAGACAGAAATATAAACAAGATAACAAGACTAATAAACTTAAACCAATGACAAACTAGAACTAATAACGAGTTAACAAGTCAATAAACCAATGAAAACAAGACACATGTACATGGAGGGAAACAGGATGGTCACATGACTTGACATGGAAACAGGGAATCACATGACATGGCAGGGAAACAGGAAATAACATGACATGGAACCAATGACCTGAACAGGATCTAAACCTAAAAAAAAACACAAAAAAACCTCATGAAAATAAGAACAAAACACATAAACATGACATATCCCCCCCCCCCCCCCCCACTAGGGGTGGCTCTCGATGCCCCAAAACATAAACACAAAGTTCACTGTGAGGGAGCTGGAGGGAGGTGGCCGTGGTGACTTGACGTGGCTACATGGCATGACATGATAACATGGTACGGCAGGATCCTGACTTGGCCATGGTAGGCGTGGATGCTTATTCGTTGGCCATGGCAGGCGTGAGCGCTGGCTCGTCGAGCGGAGGTGGGCCTGGACCATGGAGCAGAGGCGGGCCTGGACCGTGGAGCAGAGGCGTTGCTGTGACATGGCATGGAATAGGCTGAGGCGTTGCTGTGACATGGCATGGAGCAGGCTGAGGTGTTGCTGTGACATGATATGGAGCAGGCTGAGGCATTGCTGTGACATGGCATGGAGCAGGCTGAGGCGTTGCTGTGACATGGCATGGAGCAGGCTGAGGTGTTGCTGTGACATGGCATGGAGCAGGCTGAGGCGTTGCTGTGACACGGCATGGAGCAGGCTGAGGCATTGCTGTGACATGGCATGGAGCAGGCTGAGGCGTTGCTGTGACATGGCATGGAGCAGGCTGAGGCGTTGCTGTGACATGGCATGGAGCAGGCTGAGGCATGGCTGTGACATGGCATGGAGCAGGCTGAGACGTGGCTGTGACATGGCATGGAGCAGGCTGAGGCGTGGCTGTGACATGGCATGGAGCAGGCTGAGACGTGGCTGTGACATGGCATGGAGCAGACTCAGGCGTGGCTGTGACATGGCATGGAGCACACTCAGGCGTGGCTGTGACATGGCATGGAGCTGACTATGGCGTGGCTGTGACATGGCATGCAGCAGGCCCAGGATCCGGGGCAGAAGGTGGCGCAAGCTCGGCGACCATGACATGGGACCCTGGCTCAGCGACCATGACATAGGACACTGGCTCGGCTTCCAAGACGTGGGACGCTGGCTCGGCAACCATGACGTGGGACGCTGGCTCGGCGACCATGATGTGGGACCCTGGCTCGGTGACCGCAACGTGAGTTAGTGCAGAAGTCCTCTACATATTCCTCCAGGGGACGATTCCCATGATGTAGGTATAGGAGTTGAACTGCTGGGTTCATGGTTAGGTCAGGTATTCTGTAACGATGGCTGGCAAGGTAATGACAGGCAGACAAAGATGAGATGATGTGAAGAACACAAGTGCAGTTTATTACAAACATGGAATCCAAAAACCGTAAAAAAAAAAAATAAAAAAAAAACACATGAAAACAAGAACAAAACACATAAACGTGACAATGTTCAACTTGAATGCACATCCTAGCACAGAAACTGATTGTGTGGAGCAATGCATGCTTATTCATTATGCAAAACACATAATAAACACAGGAGTAGATTTACTGTATGTAGAATGGAGACTTCACCTGAAAACAGTGAGCCAGGTGTGGGAGAGATAAGGGCAAGCTTTATATCCCATTTATAATTTTTTTTTTGTCCATATGTTAATGAGGGGGTGTGTTTTCTTATTCAGGCATAGTAATCAAGCTCAGAGTGCTCCAGAATGAAGCTTGGAGGCCACAGTGACTTGTGGTTGACACAATTAAATGCAATTCTACAGATTTAAAATATATCCACATATAGGTGTGGATGTGCATTTAGAAATTATAATAAATACCTGTGAACAGAGCAAGTAAAATAGGAAACGAATGATCTCTGTTGAATGAATGACATAGAGGTGGGCAATATGACCAAAATTTTCTGTTACAGTTTAAATAATTTTACATAACTCTAACTGTATCTACCTACAGTTGGAAGACTATACCTGTACAAACTTTATCAGTATCTAAAACACAACATAATCTGGGGACCAGCATATTGGTCGTCAATCCACAATATTTTCAGTGAGTCTACTGTATTTGGACAGGTGGGCAGAATTTCCAGTAGGCAAGCGGAAGTGCGTTTGGTTGATGTTTTGTGTGTAGCTAGTAACTGTTAGCTGGTGTGTCATAATATTAGATTCTTGCTTTTTATTTTTTTTATATATATTTTTTTTATTTTTCCCCTTTTTCTCCCAAATTGGAATGCCCAATTCCCAATGTGCTTTTAAGTCCTCGTGGTCGCGTAGTGATTCGCCTCAGTCTGGGTGGCAGATGACGAATCCCAGTTGCCTCCACGTCTGAGACCGTCAACCCGCTCATCTTATCACGTGGCTTGTTGAGCACGTTGCCACGGAGACATAGCGCATGTGGAGGCTTCATGCCACCCACAGCGGCAACCACGCTCAACTCGCCACGTGCCCCACCAAGATCGAACCACATTATAGCGACCACAAGGGTACGAGTTTACCCCATGTGACTCTACCCTCCCTAGCAACCGGGCCAATTTTGGTTGCTTAGGAGACCTGGTTGGAGTCACTCAGCTAGCGAACTCCAGGGGTGGTAGCCAGAGTATTTTAAACATTTGTAAATGTCTTTAGAACTTATTCACACAATGTGTGCAGTTAAGGGCTGTCCTAAAAGTCAAGCAAAACTAAAGTTTTGGCTAAAGCAACAATATAAAACACTGGCAAAAGCACTGTGCTCTTGTCTCCGATGCTTCTCCGCCCATCGGCTGCCTACAGAAGGATTGGCTTTGGAACATTTGTTTGAAAAAGCCTCATAATAATTTGTTTGTGACAAGAAGTCAACAGTGGAGAATACTTATTCTATCCACTTTTATGGCTACACTATGATAGACTTCCAGAAACTGAGCACTATGAACTACATAGAAACAATATCATCTTTGTGCCAACAGGTGTGTGTACATGTGCTGACATTTCATTCGAAACTTTAAGAGTATGTTCATTTCTATCCAGGGTCGGTCTTTGTGAATGCTATAAGTGACATTTTTAGTATAAGAACAAACTGTGTTCCCAAATGAGTGCAGTGAAATCAGTAGTGACTGCTTGCTACTGTTTCATGCTGTGATGTTCAATGGATGAATTGTTCACTGGAAGACAATAACAATGAAATGTGACATGTACAGTAATGAGATGCTTTATGAAATTTGAAATTAATTGTAATTAGACTTTTTCTGTCCTGCATTTCCCTGCCTGCACTACACTTTCTTGTGAGTGTCTTTGCAGGATGTCTATGTTTTCACTTAAGGGGGAAAAAAAGATTGGAAAATAATATGGTCATTTATTTGTGTAGTACTTTTCATAATACATATTGTTTCAAAGTTACTTTACAGAGAAAAATGAAGTTTGGTGTACAATGTTTGTATGTCCAAATAAATGTATTATTTTGTATTACACGTGGTCCTTTCTGAAAAGTGCAGCTTATTGTGTGGCCACTTGTGCATCCTGATTTCTTACAATAGAACAATAAAGTCCAATCTGTCAATCAACAGGATCAAGTTGTTCTGTCAACACCAAAACATTTCATCTAGGCTAGCATTTAGATACAAAGATTATGTTTGTGAACCTAACAATTATAAAGCTAGAATGAGCCTACTACACAGTCATCTCCTGCCAAATAATTGCATTTTATCCAATGACAGCAGCATGACCATATCATCTCTGAGCCATGCAATGCATAAGCATTGGACCTCCCAATGTCTCTTGAGTAAGTACACAAGCTCGGTAGAACAGACTCTTCAAGTTCTGACAAGTTTCAGTATCTGCTTTTAAATAAAAATAATTATCTACAGTCCTCAAAACATATCCAATTTTATAGCTGTGAATGCACTGATAGGCTTCAGAGCTATTTAGGTTACTCATAGCTTCTCGCTAGACAAAAACTCAAAGTAACTAAAATGCTTATATGTGTGATATTTGGCCATCAACCTCCCACCCGTCATCAACAACAGATGGGTGAGGAAGAACGATATCGCCTTGCTGTAATTCTGTTTTCATTTGATCCCAAGTTTCTATAATTTTTTATGCTGCAAAAGTACATACCATAATGATTGTTTGTGCTTAACCCGGAGTTCCGCTCACATCGCCTGCAAGCAGGGGTGGACTGGTCATAGGGAGAACTGGACTTTTCCCGGTGGAAACGGGGCTGAACGGGCGGCGATAAGCTGAAACGAGCCATCGCGTTATGCAGAACGGGCCGCGACTTGCTGAAGAGGGCCGCAAAACGGCGCAGTGATATGCTGAAGGGGGCCGTGATTTGCAGAAAAGGACAGCATATCATGCTCAACAACTTTTGGGCTGGTTTCTATGTATGTTCTATGTATGTTTCTATGCCAGTTTCTCTTCCCAATCCGCCCCTGCCCACAAGGCCAGTGGTTCTCAACTGGTTTTGCTTCAGGACTCAGATTTTACGTTGGGTCAGGTGACCCAACACCTTCAAAAACATAACCAGGATTTAATGTAGCCTGGGTTGTATTTTTAATAGTTTTGTTCATGGTTCCCTGTCTGTCACTCACTCGACGTTGTGTCGATGTAGTGACACTAGGGGTTCGATCTTGAGAGCCCCAATCAACTTTGCTTAAAATAGAAAAGGCCAATGAGAATTGGCGAGTGGAATTTGCATGCCACTCTCCTCCCCAGACATAAGGGTATAAAAGGAGATGGCATGCACCACTTATTCAGATTTTTCTTCGGAGCCAAATGCATGCTTGTGTTCGTCCTCTCACCTTTCGCTTACGTCTTTCCTTCAGGAAGGGCTGGAGAGACGGCTGTCTCCCTCTACCCTGAAAGTGCATGTGGCTGCCATAGCAGCTTATTACGATACACTGGACGGGAGACCCTCACGACAGTGCGATCTGATCAACAGGTTCCTCAAGGAGGTTGAATCCTCTGATTCCCTCTTGGGTTCTCTCTGTGGTCCTACCTGCCTTACAGAGAGCCCCATTTGAGCCCCCGGAGCAGGCCGAGCTCAGCACTTTGTCTCTGAAGATGGCCCTCCTGGTGGCACTTATTTTCATCAAGAGGGTGGGGGACCTGCAGTTGCTCTCTGTTACCAGCGAACAGACTCTCACATGATCTTGAGACCCCGGCCCGGTTACGTGCCCAAAGTTCCCACCACTCCTTTTCGGGACCAGGTAGTGAACCTGCAAGCACTCCCTTCAGAGGAGGAAGAACCGGCCTTGTCGTTGCTGTGTCCAGTTCGCACCCTGCACATCTTTCTGGACCGCATGCAGAGCTTTAGATGCTCAGAGCAGCTCTTTGTCTGTTTTGGAGGACAACAGAAGGGGAAAGCTGTCTCTAAGCAGAGGCTAGCCCATTGGATTGTGGATGCCATTCCTCTCACATACCAATCTTAGGAACTGCCTTGCCTCTTGGGAGTCTGGGCGCACTCCACTAGAGGTATTGCGTCCTCCTGGGCACTGGAAAGGGGGGGCCTCTCTTGCAGACATATGCAGAGCTGCGGGTTGGGCTACACCCAATACCTTTGCGAGGTTTCATAACCTATGCATAGACCCGGTTTCGACCCAAGTGTTACGCAGTAACAGCAGGTAGACCGGGCGGCCGGTTGGGTGTATCGCTTGCATTGCGCCTTTCCCCTTTTTTAAAAGGTGATAATGTGCGCCTTTTTGTCCACAACAGTTCCCCATATCCGGTGAACCCTGGATGCCTCTTTAATTCTTAAGCACTGTTCAGTGACAAACTCGGCGGAGGAGTAACAGCACTAGGCCCAGTATTCGTGGTATGCCCCTTTTCAGGTGAGCCCATGTGCTTGGGCTCAGTGCTCCATGCATGTGAACATCCCCATTGGTAAGTCCATGTGAGGTATTCTCCACATGTTAACCTCCCTCTGGTAGGATGTGGTCTCCGTAGTGCTCCCTCTCCTGGAGAGTGGCATGCAAATTCCACTCGCCAATTCTCATTGGCTTTTTCTATTTTAAGCAATGGTGATTTGGGCTCTCAAGATCTAACCCCTACTGTCACTACATCAACACAATGTCTCGTTCCCTCCATCAGGGAACAGAGGTTACATCAGTAACCAAGACATTTTCAAGTATAATGGCATGTAGTTAGTCTTTCTGGAAAAGTAAACAAAAAAAAATTATAGTACTTTTTAATTACAATTTTTTATTAATTTTTGTAAGGATAATGATGTGTAATTTGAAAAACCTTTATTTTGGTGCATACACAGTGTTTTCTTTTTTTGCTCGTCAGTGCTGTTTACAATATCAGGGCGGTCTAGCTGTTTGAGTGGTTTGACTTCTGCGCTTTAAACTAGAAAATTCTCGCAAGAATTCAAATGGGTGGCATCAGTTTTGTGGTCTGTGCAGTGATATTGAGAGAAGGACGGTTGATGCACGCTCTAGAGATACAGTATATTTAAAGCAGAGCAGATCATTGGCACAAGTGGTTGCGTGATGGCTTGCGCTGCACACTCGAGCAAAAACTAGGCTGCAATCGTATTGCGTTTTCAGATGAGAAGCATATTTAGGGTGTATAATGTAGGGACAGGCATTTTCAACTAATTTTGTAGTCGAGTACTCTAACCCACAAAAAATTTGTATCCAATTACTGGTAAATTAAAATGCAAGTAAAAAATAAAAAAAATAAAAAATTTTAACGTGAAATTTATCATTTGTTTTTATTCAAAAACATTACCAAGAATGATTTCATAATAAGATAACTTCAACTTACACTTTTGTTTTTACGAAAAAATTAAATGAACAATGTGTACTATATATATATATATATATAAAAGATTTAAAATTAACTTTTAAATTTGACTCCAACAAGAACCAAATACAAATAGTGTAGAATTCAATAACAATAAAACAATTGCAAGTATTTCCTTGTATTATTGCTTTAGAAGCACAGATGCCATTATATCTTCTTCTCTCATCCAACACCTCAACGACCTGCATCCACAGAACCCCCAGTTCAGAAACACTTTGCAAGGCGTCATGGGACTCAACCCTGCTAAGAACACACTTTGATGGCGTCATTTGTTTATTGTTGAACTCCCTCTCTTTCTTCATTTTTACTCACTGATAGCCAACATACATCTCAACACATGCATCTGTTCACCACCTTAAATTATCGACAGAAGCAAGAAGACAGAAACACATTTCATCTTAACAAAAAAATGTTTTATATGTTCTGACTGAAATATTCTGAAAGACCAGAGTAAAAAAAACACAAAAAAAAACATTTAGAATGTAGAATGTATATATGCAATATGCATGATATGTACATCTTTCATCTTTAAGGATTGTTATAGTCTCCTCATCTCTGTGGCCTCTTTCATGTCTAGTATTGTTTTTTACAACCCAGTAGAAAGAGAGAGAGCAAAAGAACTAAAGAGCAACTGCAACAGTGAGGCTATAAATAAGAATTCAGCTTTTTGGTTCAGGCACATTTTGTAGTGCTGATTAATGCTCTCTGCTGAAATCAATGCTAGAATCTCTAGTCTGTGATTGATTCCACATCACCCCAACTTACATGGTATGGGTTTAATAAGAAACCAAAAAAAAAGAAAGTCAGATTTAGAAAAAAATAGGACAACTAAAAATGCTCATTTTATGATCTACAATGCCTTGTTGTTATTGAATATGTCAGGTGTTTTAGAACAATAGTACAAACTACTTTTACTGGTTCAGAATGCTAATGTGCATCATTAATTTGCCCTTCCGTGCTCAGAAGGATATTTATGTTGGTACTGTGGCTTAGTGGTTAGTGTATATGCAGGCATTGAGCTGTAGTGCTCATGTGGGTAACATGAGTTTGAGCTTGCCCCATGACATTTCCGGTTCCACCATCTTGTGCCCTTAATTTCCAGTCATTTTTCATGCAAAGATGGATATTAATGTAATTATGTGCATATGCACAGTTTTGAGCCATTATACTCATGCGGGTGATGTGAATTCAAGTCTGGCTTGCAATATTTCCTGTTTCCCTTATTCTTTACTATTATTTCTTATCATTTGCTTTTTACTGTGAAGATCTTGCACTGCAGCATAGCAGTGTTAAGTCGTAGTGCCTATGTAGATGGTTTGAATTAAGGTCTGACTCATGGCATTTCTCCTTCTTCTCTTGATCATTTCCTGTTATTTACTTTTCCCTATAAAGAAGGACATACATTTTTGTGCTGTGGCCTAGCGATTACCACAGATACACTGCACTGAGCCATGGTGCATTGAGCTGTGGTGCTCATGGCTCACAACTGGCTAATTTCCTGTTCCCCGTTCTTCTTCCAGTAATTTCCTGTTCTCTATTCACTATCTGCATAAATATAAGTCTCAAAAGACCAAAAATAATACAAATAATAATAATAATAATAATAAAAACTATATTTATGGTATTAAAAAGAAGAAAATGCGAGATGACCTCAGTGTTCAGTGTGGACTTTACCGCTGATCCTGAGCTCTCGTGGGAGGCCAGCAAGCTCCAGCCCTGAGGCTGATTCGTTTAGACAGGGTCAGTGGTCAGACACTTAATCCTCCTTTGAGGCGTGTGTTACGGTGCCCTATCACATGTCATGATTCCGCCCATCCCGAGAGAGAGAGATCGCCATCTTCCAAACCCCGATCCAGCTAGCCAGCAAACTGTGGTTTTCTCAGAGGTCAGAAGAGGTTGGGCAGAAGAGACACTTACCATATGATAGAACCACAGTCAATAAGTGTTCATACTTTGCAGTTCCCCAGCCTGTCTGTTATCCTCATGCAGAACTTGAAGGGACCCCAAACAAATCAATAATGTTTGATCAGCGATGCTAGAGGAAGAAGGGCAGCATACAGATGAAAAGTGGTGAAAGACGTCCCTCCGGGTGTGACATGACAAACTGTGGTTTTCAGTGGGCAGTATGGATAAAGGAAAAGCTTAGTTCAGATCTTAACACCTTCATGATTATGATCACTCAGCGAATAACAATGCAGAGTGGCTGGGGTGGAAAGTAACAGACTCAAACCAGGGACTGAAATGTCAATGAAAGGGCATTGGAAAAATAACAAGACTCAACACAACAAACAATTATTGTTGAATTGTTGAAGGCCTGGCATCCTGAAAAAAAAACACTTATTATCTAAGCATCACAAAGAAGCACTGTGGGAGCACTAATGGAGAATTAAAAACTTAAAACATAGCTTTGCTGAGTGAGAAACAATTATTTTAATGGTACAGTCCAGTGCTGCAAAACATTTGGAGGAAAAATGAAAATGTGAAGTTTGGTTTTGATTGGTCTTAAAGTTGGCTTTTTCATAGCTGGCAACAGTTTTTTATTTGCAAGGTTTTATAACCTACGCATAGACCCGGTTTCGACCTGAGTGTTACGTGGTAACAGCAGGTAGACTGGGCGGCCGGTTGGGTGTATCGCTTGCATTGCGCCTTTCCCCTTTTTTAAAAGGTGACAATGTGCACCTTTTTGTCCACAACAGTTCCCACAACAGAGGTATATCTTTCAACATTTCTAAAAGTTATGGAGTTATTGTAGTTGCTATACACCCCTGGTCATGCAAAAGAATTAAAGTTGTTATTTTTTTTTTTTGTATTATTATTATTAATTTTATTAGGGCTGTGAATCAATTAAAAAAAGTTAACTAATTAATCGCACAGTTTTCTGTGATTAATCACGATTAATCATGGTACACGTTACATTAAAACCAGAACAATAAAAAATTTTTTTTAAAAAATCATAACAACATTTGACTTTATACTTTGTCTCAAAGAACTTGCAAGAAATTGCTTAGTCATCATTTAATTTAATTATTTTAATATTTAAATACAAAAAGTTTCCGTATTTTGCTAATAGAGTTAATTAGACACATTTATAGAGATATAAATATATATATACATGCCATAAAATCAGTGGACATACTGTAATTAAAAGTTGGGCAAAATCTTCTGGTGTTTTCCAGTAGACATTTTTAATAATAGGATCAGATGGGCAGATTACATTTATATCAAACTTTATTGGAAAGAGAACATTGTAAAGTGTACATTGCTAATGCGTTTTTAGACAATATACATACACTTATAAAATAAAATTAAATGCTAAAGTTTAATTTGCTGAAGTTTAAAATCTCAAAACTATTATTTTCTCTGGCTGCCGTTCAGTCTCTATCATGCACACTCTGGGTCTCTCCTGCCTAGTTTCACTTTTGACACTAGTTGTGATGACATTGAGTTTGCGTTTTCAACAGCATGCCCATATCTCTCCCACACTTGGCTCACCACTTGCGGGTGAATGTTCCGTTCTCCGTACAGTAAATCCGCTTGCGTGTTTATTATGACCGGTCCATGCGTTGTGCATAATGAATAAGCATTCATTGCTCCACACAATCAGTTTTTGTGCTAGAATGTGCAGTCAAGTTGAGCATGTACCGCCTGGAAATGTTTACAGTATATGCCAATTTTAGCCACAGGAAGTGTGGAAAAAAATTAGTGAAAAGAAATGGATACTGCATTAATTGCGTTATTTATTTTATCATTAAACAGTCAACTGTTAGCAGAAATGAAAATTTCCAAGCCCTTGTGTTTATTAAAACAGAAAGTGTTTTAATATTTTTGCACTACTATCTATGGTTGCATTTTTTTAGGGTTTGTACTTTTGAAGTTAAAAAAACAAAACAAAAAAAGCAAAATTGGTTTGGCAGAATTTTAATGGAGCTTTTTGTCTTTGTCAATTCAGATAACAGCTGAGGCCATCCTGCGACTCGCTACTGACCCTGTTCTTCCATTTTACCCTTTGGATATTGCTCTGGATGTTCAGAACAAACTTAAAGGTAAAAATATTCGTCTGTTTGATGGTTATGTAAGCAATATCAAAACGTCAAGTTTAGAATGTCACTAAGCAACACTCAGACTGGAACGATTTCCCTTCCCCATTCAAAGTTTTCCATAATCTACTCCAGATTTTCCATTTCACATTTCATGCTCACTGGTGAGATAAAGCCTGCTTTGAGGGATCCTAGAGAGGTGGAAAATACTAGGGGTGTAACAGTTAAAAATTCTAACGGTTCAGTTTGTATCACGGTTTTAGGGTCACAGTTTTGGTACGGTTCGGTATTTGCTATGTGTAAGAAATAAATATATTAATGCCAAATCCAAAGTAAGAGTACTCTATTTGGTAAACACTTCAACAGGTTTGCCCTTAATAAAAATCATGGTTTTACTACAGTAACTATAGTTTAATCATGATATTTGTAGTAAAATCATATGTAACAGGGTTTAAAATGGGCAAAGAGGCGGCGGGAACTGGACGAAGCATCAACGTAATATTTTAATGAAAACTTAAACAAAAAGACACAAAACACAAACACACACATGGCAGCTGCGTGCGGCTCTCTCTCTCCTTCTGAACTGCTGCATCCGGCTGCATTTATATCTCTCCTTGGCTGATTAGCCCGATTGGGGGCCGGCCATGCGTAGTCATGGCCCGGCCCCACCCTCCTTCTTGTCACACTCCTCCCTCCTTTGCCTCAGGCCGGGGAACCGCCGGCATGACGTACATCCATTGCCCTTCTGGCTGCGCCTGCCGGCAGGCTTTTCCCCGCCTCTCTAAAGCTGGGGAGGGGGGAAAAAAAGAGGAGAGGGAAAGGGTGAGGCAGAGCGACAGTGAGAGAGAGAGAGAGAGAAAACATTTTTGTCAGTTCCCAGACACGCCGTCGCCTGGTCCTCGACCACTCCTCCACCCTCTGGCGGATGACAGCCGCTCCTCCCCGGGCAGACAGCAGCGAGTCCTCCGACTCCTGGCGGATGGAATGTCCCTCAGTGTTCAGGTGGCCTGTAGTGAGCCCCTCTGCCCCTGGCCACGGCTCCACCGCTCCAGGCTGCCGGCAGCGAGCCCATCCTCCCCTCATGGGCAGCTGCTCCTTTGGGCGGACAGCGCATCCCTCCTCCTTCCCGGGTTTCGGGACCAATGTAACAGGGTTTAAAATGGGCAAGGAGGAGGCGGGAACCGGACGAAGCATCACAGTAATATTTATGAAAACGGCAGCTGCGTGTGGCTCTCTTTCTCCCGAACTGCTGCATCTGGCTGCATTTATCCCTCTCCTTGGCTGATTAGCCCGATTGGGCTGATTACCCCACCCTCCTCCTCATCACATCATAGTAATACACAAATTCATCATGGTTACTGTCATGGTTACAATGTATAGTAAAATCATGGTTACTATAAGGAAACTACAGGATTACAGTTGTAAAACCATGGTTAATTGTATCATAACCATGATTTCTGCTAAGAAAATGTCCTGGATACTTGCGTAACCTCCGTTCCCTGATGGAGGGAACGAGACATTGTGTCGATGTAGTGACACTAGTGGTCACTCTTGGGAGCCCGAAACACCTCTGGTCTTTGATAAAAGGCCAATGAAAATTGGTGAATGGTATTTGCATACCACTCCCCCAGACATACGGGTATAAAAGGAGCTGGTATGCAACCACTCATTCAGGTTTTGTGCTGAGGAGCCGAGACAAGGTCCCAGCCATTTCAGCGGGTAGTTCAGCGTTGTGGCAGGAGGGACACAACGTCTTGTTCCCTCCATCAGGGAACAGAGGTTACGCAAGTAACCAGGACATTCCCTATCTGTCACTCACTTGACGTTGTGTCGACGTAGTGACACTAGGGGTCCCTATACAAAATGCAGAAACTGGCTGAACTGTGTTACGTGAACTGGCGGTGTGTGACGGGCAGACCACTGTGTGCCTCATAGCCAGCGCACCAGGCCAACACGTAACCAACCCCAATGCTGTTATGAGTGTCAAACGGCACTTTGGGGACAAGTTGACTGCCCAAAAGATAGAGACAGGCTAGCCCAGTCATGGCCTCTTATCCTCTTTATTTTCCTCTCTCCAAAAAAAGGAATTAACCGACTGGGGCCACCAGCTCTACGTTGGGGGGGTGTCCCTCCCAAGAGGAAGACACCGCGGAGACCACACCCCGCCCAGAAAGGGGGGGGTATTTTGAGTGGACATACGTCACATGGTCTTGCCGAACTTTGTCGGAAGTATGCCATGTGGAGAAGTCCCATGGTAGGTCCTACCCTATGGGGGAGGAGTTTCTACAAACATGGTGACTGGGGCAGAGGGGCCTCTGCCCAAGGAAAACACAGTCTACCAACAGGGAAACGAATTAGTGCATGGGGTTACCTATGGGGAACCACCACATGCGGAGCACCTACCCCAGTACAGGGCTTAGTTAGCACATGTACTGAGCCGGCAGTGAGTTTCTCCATGAATTTGTCTGCCACAGGGCTCGGAGGAAATCATCCAGGGAACACAGTTTGTGAACACTACTGGGAGTCAACAGCACACGTCTTCAGCTCAGGGGAGGTGAAAGGCACTATGTGCAAGTGATAAACCCAGACAGCTGTCCCGGACTTACCTGCTTATGCGTGCCACTACACGGGATGAAACCAGTTCCACCCGGAGACTGTAGAACCTCGCAAAATTATTGGGTGTTGCCCAGCCTGCTGCTCTGCAAATGTCTGTTAGAGAGGCACCACTGGTCAAGGCCCAGGAGGCCGCTACACCCCTGGTAGAATGGGCTTGTAGCCCTGCCGGGGGCGGCATGCCCGTTGCATACAGCGACCCAGCCCGTTTTGGAGGCATCTGTCGTAACCACAACACTCCTGGAGACCTGCTCTAGGGGAACGCCTGCCTGTAGAAACATGAGGTCGGTCCAAGGGCTGAAGAGGCGGTGACAGATCAGCGTGATTGACACGCAATGTGTCCCACGGTGCCATGCCCATCTCGGGACTCGAGTCTGAAGCCAGTGCTGAAGTGGTCTCATATGCATCAACCTGAGCGGAGTGGCCACCACTGAGGATGCCATATGCCCCAGGAGCCTCTGAAACAGTTTCAGTGGAACCGCTGTCTTCTGTTTGAATGCCTTCAAACATGTCAGCACCGACTGTTTGCGCTTGTTCGTGAGGCACGCCGTCAACGAGACTGAGTCCAACTCCAAGCCGAGAAAAGAGATGCTCTGAACTGGGAGGAGCTTGCTCTTTTCCCAGTTGACCCGAAGCCCTAGTTGGCTGAGGTGCGAGAGCACCAGGTCCCTGTGTGCACACAACACATCCTGAGAGTGAACTAGGATTAGCCAATCGTCGAGATAGTTGAGGATGTGAATGCCCACTTCCCTTAGTGGGGCAAGGGCTGCCTCTGTGACCTTCGTGAAGATGCGAGGGGACAAGGACAGGCTGAAAGGGAGGACCTTGTACTGATACGCCTGACCCTTGAATGCAACCTGCAGGAAGGGTCTGTGTCGAGGTAGAATCGAGACATGAAAGTACGTGTCCTTCAGGTCTACTGCCGCGAACCAATCTTGATGCTGGACGCTCACTAGAATGTGTTTTTGCATCAGCATCTTGAACGGGAGTCTGTGTAAAGCCCGGTTCAGTACTTGCAGGTCCAAGATTGGCCGCAACCCACCGCCTTTTTTCGGTACGATGAAGTAGGGGCTGTAAAACTCCTTCTTCATCTTGGCTGGTGGGACAGGCTCTATCGCACCCTTCACCGAGGTGAAGTGGATGCCGCTGAACCTGGACGGACGCCTGGTGAACTGAATAGCATAGCTGAGTTAGACAGTCCGGGCCAGCCATCGCGACGGGTTGGAAAGCGCAAGCCACATGTCTAAGCTCCGGGCAAGGGGGACCAAGGGGACAATCTCATCGGACGTACCGGTGGGTGGGGCCTCGCGCGGGGCACAGCCTGAGGTGCCACACCGTGTTGTGGCCGTGCTGAGTTCAGGGACATCGAAGCACTTACCTGGCTCCTTCTGACCACCACTGGAACAGCCTGGGATGGGGGAGGAAGAGGCCTGTCCTCGTGACCCCTGGAGACTGTCACATCAGTGGCGGATTTGTGCCACAGTTGGGCGCACAGGGGCGGGGAGACCGCCGCTGGAGCGCCAAACCTGCCAAAATGTAATGGTGGATGGTGGTAGTGATGACAGCCGTGCACACCTGATATGTGACCCAGGGAACAAGGAAACCGCTCTTTTGCTGAACTCTTGGGTACCATAGCCACTTGGGCATGCGGCAAAATTAAATGAAAAGGTAACAAAAGATTCTCCTCCCGGCCCTCCACCAGGGGATGGAGTGGTCTGCTTACCAGCTCCAAAGCAGTGGGTTTCGTCATCCCAGGGTTGCCAGTCTCAGGGGTGCTTCGAAGCCTTTCGCGGGTTCTTGGCAGCCGGCCGTGAGACGGGTGGCATCTGCTTCCTGCGGTGGGCTCCACGCCGGGGCTGTGCCACAGGGGCGGGCTGCGGCGGAGCCGGTGCAGTCACCGCAGGGGG
The DNA here is from genome assembly GCF_019703515.2 of Myxocyprinus asiaticus. Taxonomy (NCBI): domain Eukaryota; kingdom Metazoa; phylum Chordata; class Actinopteri; order Cypriniformes; family Catostomidae; genus Myxocyprinus; species Myxocyprinus asiaticus. Next base: position 15,908,452 of record NC_059378.1, on the reverse strand, counting down.
ACGCCCTTGGCGATGAGCAGGTGGGGTGCAGGATCTTGAGCCGTGCCGGGGCAGGATGTGCCGGATAGCCTCCGTCTGCTGCTTCACCGCCGAGAACTGCTGGGCAAAGTCCTTGACGGTGTTGCCAAATAGGCCAACCTGGGAAATGGGGGCAGCAAGGAACCGTGCCTTGTCGGCCTCTCCCATCTCGACCAGGTTGAGCCAAAGGTTGCACTCCTGGACCACCAAGGTGGACATTGCCCGCCCGAGAGACCGCGCCATGACCTTCGTCGCCTGGAGAGCGAGGTCGGTCACCGAGCGCAGCTCATGCATCAATCCCGGGGCGGAACTACCCTCATGCAGTTCCTTTAGTGCCTTGGCTTGGTGGACTTGCAGGAGAGCCATGGCGTGCAGGGCGGAGGCGGCTTGTCCAGCAGCACTGTAGGCTTTGTCCGTCAGGGATGACGTAAACCTTCAGGCCTTGGACGGGAGCTTTGGGCACCCGCGCCAGGTGGCGGCGCTCTGCAGGTATAGGTGCACCGCGAACACCTTATCCACCGGGGGAATCGACGAATAGCCCATGGCCGCCCCACCATTGAGGGTAGTGAGGGCGGGGGAGCTGAAAAATCGGAACCGGGCAGTAAAAGGTGCCTCCCGCTACCTTGTCAGCTCCTCGTGCACTTCTGGGAAGAAAGGAACTGGGGCGGGTGTGTTTGTGAGTGGTGCTGCAAGCCCAGGAACCAATCATCGAGCCGTGAGGGTTCAGGGGAGAGCAGAGGGTTCCACTCTAGCCCGATGATCGCGGCTGCCCGGGAAAGCATGTCCGTCATTTCCGCATCAGCCTGTGACTGGGCGACTGTACCCGAGGGGGGGAGCCCAGCTGAGGCTTCCGCGTCCGACTGGACAAGCCCGCTCTCCGATGCTGCGCTCGAGAGCTCATCAGCTTCGCGGGCTCCGAACAAGAGGTCGAACACGCCGTGAGTTGAGCCGGCGGACTCATCTGGAAGCCCGATCAGGGCAGACGATCGTGCTGGGCAATGGGAGGTCTGTGGGGGGATACCCGGCAGAGGTGGTCCCATTGGGGTCCCCAAATCGCCCCCAGTGCTAGCCGCGCTGGCCTCATACCCATAGGTAGAAGGACCGAGGTGGGGAGCTGCTGGGGTGGCTTGCTTTCTTACGAAGGCAAGCTGCGACCGCAATGTTGCCATGGTCATGTTCTCGCAATGAGTACATGATCCATCCACGAATGCTGTCTTCACGTGGGTCGCGCCCAGATACGAAAGACAGCGATCGTGACCATTATAAGTTGAGAGATAACAACCGCAACCAGGAATAACACACAAACGGAAAGGCATCTTTAAAAAGACGCGTCTTTAAAAAGACGTTCCGTGTGTGCCGCTCTGTTAGAGAAATATACACTTTTATTTCTGCCGAAGTGCCCAGGGGCATTCTCTGCAGTGCACCAGTGCAGAGGAGGGAGAAGCCGCTGAAATGCGCTGTCAGTTCCAGCAGAGGTGAATGAAAAGTCAGCTCAATGAACATCGACCGTTCGGCTCCAAAGAGAAAATCTGAATGAGTGGTTGCATACCAGCTCCATTTATACCCGTATGTCTGGGGGAGTGGTATGCAAATACCACTCGCCAATTTTCATTGGCCTTTTATCAAAGACCAGAGGTGTTTCGGGCTCCCAAGAGTGACCCCTAGTGTCACTTCATCGACACAACGTCGAGTGAGTAACAGATAGGGAACCATGTTGACAGCAGTCATTGTTATTTCAGTCACAGTTATTACAATATTATTATAGTAAAACCATGGTTCATTTTCATTAAGATCCTTAACTAAAAAACCCTTTTCTGTTATTACTTAATCAACATTTTAAAGTAATACCTGCACTATTAAATACGTAACAAACAAAGTGCATTTTAAACTCAACTCAACATATATTCAACATTCGGAAGCTGTAGCCTACATTACTATTGAAGGAATAACCTATAAAAATGGATATGAGAAGGGATGTTGTGACATGGCTCGAGTGTTTTAATCATATGCTGACCAGTCGTTGGCAATGAACAGCCCAAGCGCTTTAGTTATTGTTTCAAATCTGTCAAAATTATCACTGAGTACTTGCTTAAAAAAAGAAGGGAGTGTGTGCAGTTTCAACTCACCTGCGGCTCTGTGCGCACATCGTGCTATCTTTCCCTGGGTGATGTCGGCGTAAATTATTCTTTATATTGATTTCTGACCATCGCTGTTGTAATTGACTGCAAAAAGAAAATGTTCCCAAATAGGAGACTTGATTAATTCAGGGGCTTCTCTATCAGAGGCTCTTTCTCTCCGCTTGCCATTTTTAACTACAAACAACGCGTGCAGAACCATGATGTCATCAAGTTGACCCACGTGAAAAACAGGCAGAGTGTATCAATTTAAACATCCATTCAGTGGTATAAGCGTAGGTTGGAACTGCGCTTGTCTTTTTGATGCTTTGTTTTCTTCGCCAAACCTTGTGCTTCAGATGCATCAATAAACTGTGTGGTGAATTGCGGTGCCAATGCTTACCGAACCATGGGTGGTGAACCATACGGTAAGTTTTTTTTTTTTTACCGAGAACCGTTACACCCCTAGAAAATACAGATGCTCCATCTTCACTCCAGACAAAATCACATAACTCCACACCCTGCTCTGCCTACACTCTGCACCGCTCACATACTCAGGCTTTCAACAGGGGTCCGCGGGGGTATTGCAGGGGGTATGCCAATTATTGTTTGATATGAAAATAATAATAAAAAATGGAAACAAAGCTACATTTTTCATTGGTCCTCCATCATTAAAATGTATTAAGTAAATTTACAATGTAATGTACAAGTAGGTCTGTCAAAAGTGGTGATACCAAGTCGATACTAACATAAAAAAGATACCAGTTTTCAACAGTACCGAGTATCGACTCAATTCAGTATACCCGCACGCAGTCTGACTGACAGACTGCATTCAGATACTGCTTATTTGAGTGCATGCTATTTTACCCCTTTTCCACAGAAATGTTGTTGATTCTCTTGGTAAATGCAGCTGCGAACACACTGTAAGCGGTCAAATGTGCTTCATTTTCATGTCATCTGAGATTTTACTTTACAAATGTAGGTAAATGCAAAAAAAAAAAAAAAAAATGTGGGTCAAAATATCAGTCCCTTGCAGCGGCTGTCTATTATGTTGTTAATGTTAATCAAACAACAATACTCATACAATTTTTTAAAAAAAATTGCTTATTGCTATATTGAAAAGTAAATCTGTCTTTTTTATTTCTGTTCTTAGTTTATGTCACGCTTACATCTTTATTATTATTGCTATTTACCTGAATAATTACTTTAAACAACTTGAAGCAATGTTAACTTAATTAGGAAACATCAATGCAACATCCCTCTCAACATCCATTCTTTTAATTGAATATTTAGGTTAATATTAAACTTTTTAAATAAGCTTAAGTAGTGTCTACAAGAGCATGTTGCTCTCTTTTTTCTTTTCTTTTTTTTTTTACTTTTTTTTTCTTTTCTTTTTTTTTTTACTTTTTTTTTTTTTTGCTTAGGTATTGAAATTGTGAAATTGCTCTGGCACTGGTACTTACTACTAAAATGTTGCCTGAAAATGCAACACTCAATTTAATGCAATATGTAATGGGCGTCCCTGCTCCTTCACTCTGTCCATCATGGGGTCTTTGGCCTCACAAAGGTTGAAGACCACTAGTTTATAACAAATGTGCAGTATGTTGCCAAGAATTTGTGAGTCTGTTTGAGGATGTAACTCACCATTGCAGCCTGAGTCAGTTCTGTGCCAGCCCGTCCTCCCGTAAAGATTATTTATGGAGAGATCATCTGTTTGGGTGGACGTATCGATCCTTCTACCACAGCTTACAGGGGTGGTGGGAGAATGACCTTGATTTCTGCATTTGTAAAATTAAAATTTTCTGGGCTCATCAAATTAGATTATAAACTTCAGAACTGATTGGCTATCCATTTTTACAAACAGCGCTACCGTAGATGTAGAATAAAAAGGGAGAATATTCTTATGAGAGGCCAGCATTTATCTGTCCTACTTCATCAGAGTAAAGAAACCCAGGGGTAGTAATGAGCTTTTGACAAGCTTTCATTTCCAAATGTTCCCTTCATTTTCAAAAACTTGCAAAATTGGATTTCAGAGATTTAAATGATGTTAAATTATTATACAGTGGCTCCCAGGTACACCCGATTGTCACCTCTACAGAGAGAGTCAAAGCTCCCCCTCTGAGGCTGTTCTTTCTTGCCGCTGGAGCAGTTTGCCTTTGTGTTTAAATATTCATGAAGACCCAGAATAGGACAGGTGAGAAATGTAATTGCTACATAATCCTGCTACATGGAGACTTGTAAAGCCTTTAATGCTGTGCAGTACTGATATTTCATCAGACATGCACCAAACACACATTAGATCTTTTGTTTTACTGTCTCAATTGCAGCAGGGCAGAAAGACTGAAGACTGACTGTTTACACAGCAACACAATCCGGTTGTCAGTCCTGTTTGGAGCACTAAATATGGTTCTGTTAACACTGTTTGGATATGAAAGAGAGTGACAACTGCATTCTGTAACTGAAGGGACATTAAATTTTCAGGACTCACAGACTTATTTGGAGTGTGAGATCAATGGATATGCACTGTATGAGCAAAACGTCGACAACTAGTTATCTGTCATGTCACTGACATACACTCACTTAGCACTTTATTAGGAACACCTGTACATCTACTTATTCATGTGATTATCTAATCAGCCAATCGTGTTGCAGCAGTGCAATGCATAAAATCATGCAGATATGGGCCAGGAGCTTCAGTTAATGTTCACATCAACCATCAGAATGGGGATGTGATCTCAGCGATTTCGACCGTGGCATGATTGTTGGTGCCATACGGGCTGGTTTGAGTATTTCAGTAACTGCTGATCTCCTGGGATTTTCATGCGCAACAATCTCTAGAGTTTGGACAAAAAACATCCAGTGAGTGGCAGTTCTGCAGACGGAAATGCCTTGTTGATGAGAGCGGTCAGCGGAGAATGGCCAGATTGGTTCGAGCTGACAGAAAGGCTATGGTAACTCAGATAACCACTCTGTACAATCGTAGTGAGAAAAATAGCATTTCAGAATGCCCAGCAATTCGAACCTTGAGGCGGATGAGCTACAACAGCAGAAGACCACGTCTGGCACCAAAGTGTTCCTAATAAAGTGCTCAGTGAGTTTATATTTGGCATAAGGTATGCGCTTAACAGGGTATTCCTTGCTGACAATCACTAGCATTACAGCTGTCAACTTCTCAAGTCATGAAAAATTAAAACAGCAGTATTGTGTGGTCAAAATACAAGACAAAAACTAAGAATGAACTGGACAGAATCATAGTTTGTGGCTGCATATTTGAGAGAATGAAAACTACGCGTGATAAGTGAAAGACACAATACAAAGTCTTGAAATTTACTATCGTTATCTGTCAATGTGGTTACAGGCATTATTACAGGTTATTGCAAGTTAGAAAAGGAGGCTTTGGTTATCTGTTCATAGAGACATTGGGCCACATTCAAGAAACACGAGCAGAACGAATTTTTTTGTAAATCGTTCGTAAAGCCGTTCTGGTGTACATTTTCTGATTCTTGAAAGTTTTAGTATTTTCAAAACGTTAGTTGGCACGAACAAAATTTACACCTGCTCCCGACCATGTGTAAATCGTGCGTAAGACATCCAAACATGTGTTCTTTCAGACAAACTGCCGTGACTACATTTTGATAGAAGTAAAATTAAAGAAGTAATAAAAAAATTTTTTATAAATAAATGAGCGAACTTAACCTTAACAATTAACAAATAATAAAAAAAGAAAAAAGCTTTTATTTAGAAACGTTTCTTTGCTGCTTGCATTTATTTTAAGTATATTTTTTTCACAACTCATTGATTATTTCCAGCAGAAGTTCTTGATATGGGTTTGCGTTTGATTTTCTCGAGAAAAAACAAAAACAAAAATAATGCCCTCTAACATGACTGGCTGGACTTTTTATTATTATTATTATTTAACTTAAGCTCTTTTATTAAGATTTCATAATTTAGAATAGGCATCGGTAAATTGCGCTCAGTTGACACAGGCAGGTGTGTAAACAATACAATGAAAAAAAAAAGCCTTCACATTGTCGTATATAGCTTTTAAATCTGTAGTATCTTACAGCCTTCCAGTCAAAGACCTTCTACAGACATTCTATCAAGTTTTTTGAAGATTGTTACTGTTGTTACTAAGTAGGCTATATCACTGTACAGTCTTGGATTTACTCGAAAAGTTTCTCCAATGACGCTGGCATGAACTAACATTTTTTTTACACTAAAGCTTCATGTCAAACCATTTTTATTGACCTCTTTGACTAATTCACAAAAGAACCTCTGATGACAGCAAATAACTGTAAGTTCCTCACTTTCTTTTTAGATGCAAGTGTTTGCTAAATTAATATTTTACTATGTGAATGCACTTGTGAGCCTGAGTAGCATCTCTCTGCCTCCTGGTGGTGGGGTGCGGGAGATTCTTATTTGCCCAAGTGTTAATTGATCATTAGAGAAGTGGGGTATTTAAGTAACTTAGTTTCATTTGTGAAGGGGTGGCATTCTATGGGACAGGCTCTCTCAGGAGGGGTTCTCTATCAAGATGTCACATTTTGTTTTGTTTTGGTCCTTTTATTCATAGGCTCCTTAACAATGTAGTTCCAGAAGATACTTTGTTAACATTTTATTTTTGCTGAACCCTAGACTTCTGTTTGTTATTATTTGTATTTATTGTTGTTAAAAATAAAACCACTTTTATTTATTTTAAAAGTTTTTATTACTTTAGTTAGAGTGACCTCTCTTTTATGATGCGGCCTGGAACAAGCTGGTCGTAACATAAAATTGTAGGCTTGTCCGGGATACTGCATGTATGGGTGAGTATATGATGTTTTCAGTGTTCATCTGTGTAAATTGGTAGCCTTCGGTTAGTTAGAGTTTCTTCAGCTGGGTTGTATTTACAATCCTTCCATCAGGACACTATTTGTTGTTTTTTGTTTGTTGTTTTGCCTTTCTTATTTTTGAAGGTTATCCTGGATGGAGGTTTAAATCTCTGCCCAGGTTACGCTTCAGGCTTTTGGTTTGGAATACCAATTGTCCTTGAGTTCAGCATTTAATGACGCTGTGAGACTGGTACACGTTTGAAGACTAGATAGGTTTAGTTAGCTTTGTGTTTAATAGTTAGGAACTGGAGTCTCTCATTTTTAGCTCATTAAGGTGACATTTTGTTTTGCTACTTTCCGTGTCTGTGTTGCTTCATTTATGACTACCAATAGTGCGAAAAGGATGTTTGGCCAACTTGTGGTAAGTCTTACTGGTCCTACAATTTTTTGTAATTAGGTAGGATTTGCAACTTTTGTGTGGAGGAACAGGATTTGTGTGTTTAACACTTTGATGGTCCCTGGTGAAGTGTCTTATGGGATTTGTAGTTTTGACGCTGTAGTCCGTAGCGGTGTCTCACACGTTTGTTTGTGCTGTTGTCTTGTCTCGTGTAAGCTTTACTTACTTTTTTCTAGCAAAAATGTCTTCGATAATCAAAGATTTCTTCGCGTTCCCTTCAGAAATATTGCTGGAGAGATAAATGAAGGAACAGCTGTTGCAGGTTGCCTAGCATTTTAGCATTGAGAAAACTAGTAATGATAGGATGTTTAAAGAAACTCTCATAAAAACTTTGAAGAGAGCACTCATTGAACGGGGTGTTTTAGAGGTAAGAACTGAATCTATTGGTCCTGAAGAATCTTTAATGTCTCCTCTTTATGATATTGACAGGGAAGTAAAGTTTAAGAAAACGTCTTTACAAGAAAAATAGTTGACGCGGAAAAGCTTTGTGCCGAGCGTGATGCATGTGCGTTGAAAGAGAGAGTTAGAAAAGATTTTGAAGTAATGAAATTACAACAACAATTAGAGATGCAAAAGTTGGAGCTACAATTTGAAAAAGAAAGGGAGGAAAGAGAGTTTCAATTGAAAAAACTCTAGATAGAGTTGACTGCTAAAAAAGTTGCAAGGATGCAAACAACTCACTTTTCGGTGAATGTCGCTTTTTTCACATCAATTTGGGTGATTTGTGTGAATCGTCCAGATCCAAAGTTTTTTTTTGGGCGGTGGGGGGGGGGTGTCGAGTCTCCTTAACGATTCCTATGGTGTATTTCTGTCACACTCATATGAGTGAACTGCACTGAGCAAAAAATTCTACTCAACTGTCAAAACATTATATCACGTGGTTGTTTACTCCAGTCTCATTGGACCTGGCACGGCAGCAAACGCTAGGAAGTTTGCCTTTGAACACACCGCTCTCTCCCTGCACTGTTTGGTGCCTCATTTCGAGCAGAGAGTGGCGACATCACCTGAGGTAAGGACATTCGCTTTTTTCTGTTGGCTGACTATTGTATGGTTTTGACTTAACATCATTAGCTCTGTAGGGTATGTATATTATGTCTTTTTAGCTAAAGTTAATTGCAATCCGTGTCAGAGCAGCTTCTCTTACGCCAGATTAATTTCCACTTGTAAAATAAACTTGACGGATCCCATTTATTTAGTTAGCCGTACGGCGAGAAAAGTTGAAGATGATTTAACTTCGTACTGACATAGCTCCTATCGGTACTGTAGTCACACCAACATCTTTGAGCTATGCTAGCTTTCGTGATCTAACGTTAGCAGTTCTAAAAATTCCACAATATTATGGAGGCACGGTCAGCAAAACAATTCTCAATGAACAAGTGGACATGTAGCGTTACAATTAAATCTTTTAACATTAGATAAGTTAACTTGGTTATCATGCCGTTATGCTATACGCATTCAACTCTGCTTTTATTTTCAGAATGAGAGAATTTGAAGAAAGTGATGCACTTCTTGTGCAACAGTTGGATGCAGTTGGAAGTAGTCATGGCTAAAGCTTGATACCACAACTGAGTTGAAATCAGTAAGGCAAACTTTCCCACTGAATGACTTTCAAAAAAGTTGCTGACATTGTAGCTGACATTACAACAGCACATTATTCAGTATATGGGATGTAGCTCTCCTTAGACCTTAAATTTATTTTCATTGTCGTTTTGGTTCCCAAACAGGCCTATATGTTGGTGTTAGCATGTTTCCATTACAGAGCTTCTGCAGGTCTTAAAAAGTGCTGAATTCAGTTTCCTCAAGCACTGAATTCTTTTCCCTCAAGTAAAGGCCTTAGGAAGTTTTCAAAAGTCTTTATTTTTTTTCTTGTTTGGTCAGTGTAAAACTCAAATATATTTAATTTACCTTTTGTATATGACCAAAACAAATCAGCAAATTTTTACATTTCAGCATCTAAAACCAGCAAGTGTTTGACATTTTTGCTTGTGTTATTTTGTAGTTCTTAAAATAAAAAACTCAATTTACTAAACATCTGTCCATCTCTTATTGATCTGACTATATTAAATAGAATTTCCTATTTAAGCATATAGCACAGGCCTTCGTCACAGGGTTATGACATCATGCTTATCTCTTTTTTTTTCACCATACATGTGTTTGCATCCCTGCAGTTGAAACTTCAGTCTGATGTCTCATTCTGTGCCATTTACTGAACCAGTGCCTGCTACACCTGTTGTTGATGTTTACAATAACATGAGAATGGTTCTGCCATTTTCAGAGAATGAGGTAGAAAAATATTTCTGTCATTTTGAACGTGTTACAAGGTCTTTGAAATGGTCTGAAGAATCTTGGACATTGTTGTTACAATGTGTGTCAACAGGAGGAGCACAGGAAGTGTACTCGGCACTAACTGTTGAACAGAGTGGTGAGTACGAAACTGTTAAATCCGCTATATTGCAGGCTTATGAATTAGCACCTGAGGCATATCATCAGAGATTTTTTTTTTAAAATATGATGTGTGATTATGTGGAGTTTGTCAGAAAGAAAATGTTTGATTGTTGGTGTACTTAAATGAAAGTGACCACTAAAGGACAGCTTAGAGAGCTGATCCTCTTGGAAGAATTCAAAAATTGTGTCCCAAATGCTGTAGCTATGTATTTAAATGAGTAAAGTGAGTAAATTGTTAGATGCTGCTCTTATGGCAGACAAGTTTGTTCTTACTAACCGAAGTTCAATCAGTCATTCAAATGATTTGCACCGATCTAAGCTGAGTGGTCTGGTCAATATTAAAGCGGCTGTAACACGTCAGAATATTATCCGCTGATAATATTGGTTACACTACACGCACAAAAGGAGAGATGGTTTACTTTTATTGCAGAAAGCCAGGACATAACATTTCTGAGTATTGTGTTCATAAAAAGAAAAAAGTCTGCTAAACCTGTTGGCTTAGTTACAGTACTACACCATGTGTGAGTAATAGTCCCGCTCAGCTTGTTAAAAAGCGACCTAAACAGAGTGATAAGTCTGAGATGGAGCATTTCTCACTGTAGGGACTGTGTGTTTACCTGGTTCTGAGAATTATGTTCCTGTACATATCCTCAGATACAACGGGGCTGCCCAATCTTTTCTGTTGGAAGGAATTTTGCCTTTGGCTGACAATACTGCTACTGGAACTCCTGTACTGGTTAGAGGGTTTGAGATGGGGTTTGTGGAAGTGCCTTTACATCGTCTCCATCTTACCTCAAGACTAGTCACTTTTATACTTGCCAATGATTTAGCTGGGGGAAACCTCTTGGGAAAGTCAGATGTTGGGATTCCACCTATAGTAGTTCCAGCTGCAGGGACATTGGCTGGATCCCCCAACTGTCCTAATTTATTTCCTGCTTGTGCTAAAACTAGATCAAAGTCCAATTTCAATTCACTAACATACACAATTTGTACTAACAAACCTGGTGAGTATGAAGCATTTGTGAATCCGGCGGAAAGTTTTTGGGAAGGCCCATTTTACTCATATTTACGAAAGTTTCATGAATGAGACCCATTATTCAATCTACACCTGTCTGCAGTTGTGTGTACAGGACAATTTGAGAGTCACCTGTTACTTAATACGTATATCAGTCCCAAACACTGACTGTGTGAATGTAGCCCATTAAGTAATTTTGCTGTCACTGTTTGGAAAGGAAAACATGTTGGCAAGCATGTTGGATCTCACATTTTCATGTATTTGGTAAGTGGCATGGCCAGCTGTTTCCTAACAGATGTTCTGCAATGTGAAGTATGTGTAACTGGGTGTTTGAATTAGTTGAGACAATTTTGATTGAAGGAATGAAGTCTACTCAAAATGTCACCTGTTTGCTGCCAGAAGTATGTCATTCTTTTCGTTCTCTTTTCAGGTATAAATGCAGTGCTTGTGCAGTTGTATCAGATACTGCTCTACTGTGTGGGGGGTTCTGTCAATACTTATTTGACTAGGGTTGCCCATTACTATTATTATTATTATGCAAATTACTAAGGGCCAAATTCCATTCGAGTGAAGTCCACTGTCATTTTTTTTTTAAACTGCTTTCCACTCCAATTTATGGCTATGTTCAGAATAGCATACTAACATAGTTTTTCTATTTCTGCAGTATATAGTATGTATACTTTGCACATTATGCTAATTTACTCATTATTTGGTCGGACTGTTAAAAGATATCTACTACTGTTTGACATGTTTTGAGGAATAATGCCTACTGTTTCACATACAATTTTTTTTAAATGGTTTACAGTGTATAACCAGTAATTTAGTATTCTATTCCAAACTTACCTGATAAGATGGCAAATGTAATTCAGTATGTCATCTGGATATTCTATATATACATTAAATGTGCATACTGTGCACAGTATACTATATACATTCACTGAGCATGTGTTGTGCATTTTGAGATGCTAATCTGCTCCCTACAATTGTACAGAGTGGTTATCTGAGTTACTGTAGCATTTCTCTCAGCTCGAACCAGTCTGGCCATTCTCGGTTGACCTCTCTCATCAACAAGGCATTTCTGTCCACAGAACTGCTGCTCACTGGAATCTTTTTTTTTTTTTTTTTTTTGCAAATCCCATGAGATCAGCAGTTACAGAAATACTCAACAATCATGCACTGTCATAATCAATGAGATCACATTTCTCCCTCATTCTGATGGTTGAAGTGAACATTGACTGAAGCTTCTGACATGTATCTGCATGATTGTATGCATTGCAATGCTGCCGCACGATTGGCTGACTAGATAATCACAAGAATCAGTAGGTGTACAGGTGTTCCTAATAAAGTTCTCAGTGAGAGTACTGCAGAACTAAGAGTATTATGGTATTATACCATTCTGAATATAGCCTACATTTTGTTTTATTGCAGGTCATACCTCTGACTTTGAAGATGACCAGTCATAGTTTAGGGGTGTCAACCAGGGTGGCCAATCAAATTTTTGGGGATTACTAGGGCCACTGATCTGGGCTGAATGGTTTTAGCCTCATGGCCACATAGTCTGATTCATTTTATCTTGTGTTTAAATATACAAGATAGAGGCAAGGGCTAATAGATGAAGATTTCTTGGTGGTTGGGACAATCTCTCTCCTCATGATGTGTTTTGGAAGGAGTTTCACAGAGACACATGAAATGACAGTATTCATGTGGAATGTAATGAATTGTGTGAGATCAAAGTGCCATGGCTAATTGCCTTTGAGATCTTTTGTTCCCTTCAGATTCAGCTCGTTGTTCTGATTATTTCAGAGTGACTCAGCAGAGTGAAGACTGCCAGATTTCTGAAATTTTCGAAATAAAGTTATTTGATCGCTGCAAGATAAATTGCTGTGATCAGGAGGGTTTCAGGTTATTTAGTAATCGTTTTTATACAAAATTATGTACAGTACTTTAAAAGTAGGGACAATCTGCCTAAAGTGTTCTATGGTTTAGTTTTTTGCACAGAGTATTGCAATAATGTATTGCACATTTACACAGAGCCAGGGTCAGAAATGAACCAGTGATAAAATGTCCTAGATATTGAAACTGTGAGGGCAAAAATGCCCTTGTAGGGAATTCATCTGTTGTTTTATCTGTTAGCTAACATTTTATACTTTACAATATTCTACTGGGCATATCTAGGTATGAGTTTAGTAAGGAGCTGTCAGATTTGTTCTGTATACACTGTTTAGATATGAGTGTCATGGAATGTGTAGCTCAAATAAAGTGTTTTTTGATGGGGAAAAAAATACAATCAGCTCTTAAAACTTTGAAGAATATGTCAGCATGTTTTAGTATGGCTTTTATGTGAAGAAGAAGAAGGGTACACTGTAACAAAACAAGATTGTGCTAGTGCAAAAACAAAAGTAAAATGCAGTTCTCCAGTTAAGATAGAAATAAGTTGTTTTAAATTTGTTTTACTCTCTGCAGCTTTTGGCCAACAGCTTACTATGTGCCCTGACTGTTCCAGTGTTCATTTGCCAGAATAGAGTAGAGTTGTAAATTGTAAATTGAATTAAATGTTAGATTTTTTTTTTACCTTTTTTATATTTAATTTTTTTATAATAAATGAGAAAGTGTGTCATTTCGTGCCTGCATGTTTGTCCTGTTGTCTGGAATGTCCATCGTTCCTTTCCTACATCCCACCTCCTGTAGTCACTGTCTGAAGACCTTGGCACAAACTTACATGCAGGAACACTAAGGTGATATGTCTGTGATAAAGATTAAGTTTTTCTTCATTTGTGAAACTCTAAACCTCTGTTGGGATCATGGCAGCTTTACTGGGCCCTCTTCTGTCTCTGTGTCACAATGACTGATGAATTACAGCAATTATACTGCAAGGCATGCGTTTTTTATTCTGCGGTAAAGAGAGAAAGAGAGTGTGAGTGTGTGGGTGTGTGGGTGCATGCATGTGTGTTGAAGTTTGTGGAATGGAAGAGTCCTCCAAAGAGTTGAACTGTACACATATTCTCAAATGCTCCAAATCTCTAACTCTCTCACACACACCCATTCAGAGAGAGAGAATATAGCAACACAAAAGAACATTTCAACCTTAAAACTGTTGTATGCAAGGATGTTGCATTTCTCTGTAGTATTCAATCACACAGTATTCCATCACTGTGTATCATGACTTTATTTTCTCATAATATCTAATAGTATTGAGTAATTTGTTTAAAAAAAAAAAAAAAAAAAAGTCTCCTGATGCCTCCTATGTCTGTACTGGCAAGTGATTTTTTTTCTTTAATATAGCACTTAGAAATACCTGGTGGAAATTACACTAGAAAATGAGCATGGTTGAGTCAGATTCTTTGGAGTAACTTTTCTTATATGAGTTTAACTGAGTTTGGATTTGAAGTTCTTGAATTTTATTTAGAAGATTGATTTGTTATTTAAAGGTGAAGTGTGTAATTTTTGCACCACTATTGCATCCCCTAATTGCAAAAATCACCAAAAATAAATTAATAAAACCTAGACAAGAGTGCTATGAATGGAACAGAATGCAGGTTTCTTGAGAAAAAAAAAAAAAGTTATTTTAACTTGACACAATGTCTGAAAAAAGGCCGGCACTCCTTCGCAAAGTGCTGAAATAACGAGATGTGGCGCTACGTCAAAGACGTCCATCTAGCGTATCTTTACATATTGTGAAAAAACAACTGAAAACAGCGTAAATGGATGCCAAAATGTTATTTCAATATGCTAATGTAATGAATTAATAGTTATGAGAATTGTATTTCATAAATAGAGCATTTCACATCTGTGTTGCCAACAGAATTTCAATTTTAGTAAATGTCTCTGTTGTCTGAAATTGTGTGAAACATTCCTGAACTTAGCAACATGGTGAACTGGCCTGTTAAAATGCACACCCACCTGTCACAGCCCTGACATTTCCTTGGAGTGGTTGTACAGTTCTTAACAGCCCTACCTAAACACCTGACAGACGCTTGCTTGAGTAAGCAAGTTGCGAGGCAGAGCAAAAATGTGTCTGAGTTTTTTAATTTGTTCTTTTGAATTCAAGCCATAAAACTTGGGATCAGATTAACCCACAATATAGTGATGCAATGGTGTCATTAGATTTCAAGTTATACTCATTTTAATTCACAGTCGAAGCACATTTTTCAAAACTTACCTTGTGAAATGGATGAGCATTCGTGTCTGAGTCATTTGCTAGCTTTTGTTTCTGGCAGATGGAGGTACGCCAGTGATTTGTCTTTATTTAGCCCACAAAGTTGGTAATAAATACTAGTCTGTTTAATTTTGAGGGCCAGTGCTCTGCTTGAGTTTTGAGGGTTGCACCTAAGCTGTCAAAACAGTTGCCGCTAACAACAAAGGAAGTGAAGTGCAGTGACGAGGGGCGTTTCTGAGACGATTAGGTCCATGAGGATGAATTGAAATCGGATAAAAGGCTGCTTTGAGTGACAGGCAGATGTGGTTGTAATGCGGTTGCAATGCATAAAGCCCAATTTAGCCAACCGTTTTGTGCCAGAATGGCTAATCTTCAACAGTGTGAATTATTAATATCAATGTTTCTGGAGAAATTGGGTAAAACATATTGTTGAGGTTATAAAGGGAAAGGCACATTGGACATGTTCCTGCATCAACGTCCTTTATTGTTCCCAGAACAACATTCCTGCAAACAAACTTGTATAAATCATGTATCAGGAATAGTTTAGTGATAATTTACTCACCCTCATGTCATGCCCAATCCGTATGAGTTTCTTTCTTATGCGGAACACAATAGGTGTTTTAGTGAATATCTCGTTTTGTCTTTTCAAGACATTGGGAGAGGATTGTGCCTCACTTCAGAGCTTAAAATAAGGGATGTATCATAAAAGTACTCGTGCGTCTTATTCCAAATCTTTGACGTCCATTGGGCACAATGAGTGCTATAAGACAAGCTCATTGAACACGCATGATAAACATGTGACATTCCTCCGATATTTGTTTTGGTGACTTAATGCATATTTAAATTATATATATATATATATATATATATATATTTAAATTATATATATATATATATATATATATATATATATATATATATACAGTATTTAAATAGAGATTTTTAGGTTGTTTTTGAGTATATTAAATTTTTTCTTATGTGTCCTGTTCTTTTTTAGATGATCCATTGAGCACACCAGACCTGCTAACTGCTGCTGCGTCTCTGAGGGACAGCTCAGCCTTCTTTCAATCCGAGCTCATGCGTCCTGCTAATGACCCCAAAGAGAGAGATCCCGCCCATGTACGCATGCTCAACGATGTTCTCCGTGACCTGGAGAAAAGCTTCCTTATCCCAAACCCACCGCCTGGTTTTTACAGGTAATGCTTAACTTTTTCACACATGTGGCTGAAGTTTCACTCATGTAAAAACTCACAAACATGGAACTCCACAAGCATTGTTGCTGTTTTATGAATACATACCTTTTTTATACCATGGAGTCTTTCATGCAAAAGCATGGTTTACAGAGTCCTTACATTTCAAAGAATGTAAAAAGTGTTGGGGAAACATTTGTAGAAAACTTTGATGTACTTGGAAACAATAAGATTTATGAGATTTAATTATTGAGTGTCTGGGATGTATGAAAGCTGAATATTAAGCTTCTTGTGAGGACTGATAAGAGGGGAAAAAATAAATAACACAAAAATATCTCAAAACACTTTAATGAACTCAAAAATGCAGCAAGTGTAGTGCAGACTTATTCCTTCATAGGACCTAATTTTATCATACTTTTCCCTTCATATACATCAAATACTTAAAAGTGACATTACAATCTCGGAGTATCATACAGACATTATTATTTAACATATTTCTCTCAAGCACGTTTCTGTGCTTACATGAATTCTCCTTAAAAAAAATTTTTATTATTATTTTTTATTTTTTTATGTAGTGCAGTTCACAATAGCTCTATCTGCCTTCATGTATCGCCTTGAAAGTAGCCCAGAGTGGATGTTGCAGTCAAAGGAGGAAGCAAAAAGAGCAGTTAAATTGGACAATTATAGAGGACTTTAATTGAATTGTCTTTGCATAATCTGCAGTATGCAAAGACGGATACAATTAAAATATCACTACTTTTACCTGAAGATGGGTACAATGAACAGGTAATCTAATGTTCTGATTATTCTATTCCCTTAACATCTGTCATTTTGCATACATTTTTAGTTTAATAAAGACATTGTTTGATCAAATAGCCTTTATAGAGTTTGCACTGTCAGAGTATAGTGAGTATTTACGCATAATTTACACTGATTAAAAACCAGAGGTGGGTAGAGTAGCCAAAAACTGTACTCATGTAAAAGTGCTATTACGTTAAAAAAATAATTACTCAAGTAGATGTAACGTTGTTGTCTAGGAGTGGAAGAGTCTTAAAATCCTTTAATTACAATCGCTGGAGTGGCACAAACACTGGAGCAGAACACACAATAAATCTTAACAAAACACTTCACTAACTCAACATAATACTTCAAGGACTGATAAATGATGAAGAAAACTAAAGGGTATTTATACACAAGGAAACTAATGAGGGAATGGAAGACAGGTGCGGATGATGATGAGCAGATAGACGTGATTAGGACAGTGAATTCTGGGAAACGTAGTGCAGGGGAAAACTCCAAAATAAGAGTCCTAGAAGACATGAGGAAGACAGACTGTGACAGTAGAAGTACTAACAAAAATAATTACTTGAGTAAGAGTAAGAACTTATCCAATTAAAAAAGTACTCAAGTAGTGAGTAACTCATTACATTCACAAATGACATAATGGACGTTAATTCCCCTATATTCCATTACATAATACACATTTAACATGTATAACAGAATATTAATAATTATTATTATTATTATTATTAATGGAAATTCTGTCATCATTCACCATTATGTTGTTCCAAACCCATATGACTTTCATTCTTCCATGCAACATGAGGAGATTTTAGAGTCACTGTTTACTTTCAGTGAATGTGTTTTTTTTCCTCCATATTTTGAAAGTGAATGATGACTGAGACTGTCAGTCCCTAACATTCTGTCTAACATCTTTTGGGTTCCACAGAATACAGAAGGTCACATGGGTTTGGAATAACATGAGGGTAGGGAAATGATGACAGAATATTAAATTATAGTTATAGGCCTGGGTAGCTCAGTGGTAAAATACACTGGCTACCACCCCTGGAGTTCGCTAGTTCGAATCCCAGGGTGTGCTGAGTGACTCCAGCCAGGTCTCCTAAGCAACCAAATTGGCCCAGTTGCTAGGGAGGGTAGAGTCACATGGTAACCTCCTCGTGGTTCATTCTCGGTGGGGCACGTGGTGAGTTGATCATGGTTGCCGCGGTGGATGGCGTGAAGCTTCCACACGCGCTATGTCTCCGTGGCAACGCGCTCAACAAGCCATGTGATAGCATGTGCATGTTGACGATCTCAGACATGAAGACAACTGGGATTCGTCCTCCGCCACCTGGACAGAGGCGAATCACTATGTGACCACGAGGACTTAAAAAGCACATTGGGAATTGGGCATTCCAAATTGGGAGAAAAAAAAAGAAAATTCTCTCATCATTTACTCACCCTTATACCATCGCAGATATGTATGACTTCCTTTCTTCTGCAGAACACAAATTATGATTTTTAGAAGAATATTTCAGCACTGTAGGTCAGTACAGTGCAAGTGAATGGATGCCAAAATTTTGATGCTCCAAAAAGCACATAAAGGAATCATAAAAGTAATTCATATGACTCCAGTAGTTAAATCCATATCTTCAGAAGTGATGCAATAGGTGTGGGTGAGAAACAGATCAATATTTGTCATTTTTTGCTAGACTTTCTTCTCCCTGCCCAGCAGGGGGCGATATGCAGAGAATCACCAAAAACACAAGAAGAATGTGAAAGTGATCTGTTTCTCATCCACACCTATCACATCGCTTCTGAAGATATTTATTTATCCACTGGAGTCTTATGGATTACATTTATGCTGACTTATGTTTTTTTTTTTTTTTTTAGCTTTAACATGTTGGCACCCATTCACTTGCATTGTATGGACCAAAATTCTTCTAAAAATCTTCATTTGAGTTCAGCAGATGAAATAAAGTCATACACATATGGGGTGGCATAAGGGTGAGTAAATGATGAGAGAATTTAAATTTTTGGGTGATCTATCCATTTAAGGGCTCTTGTCAGATCTGGATGAATTTATCAAAAAGAAGAGAGGTTTGGAAACCTTTCTAGTAGTTTATTACGGTGAAAACATGAACAATGTCCCAGAGGGACATTATATATAATGCTGAAATGTAAACCAAAGCAAGATCATGCTTTATTAATGCCTACTTTCGCTATTGCATAGCTTTTAGTTCTTAGTTCAGTATAGTTACAGTTTTCAGTGCCAAAAGAATTTAGATCATTAGTTCTGTACATCTGTACTGGCGTTCCCTAAATGCAGATTCTGCAGCCTGCGTAGGGTCCATAACCCCGGTTGTGCAACACTCTCTTCACAATACGATCACCTTGCGTCCGCACAACTCTCACGTGCCTGACTCGCTGTGCACATGCAGAAATGCTGTCTGTTCATGCTCCAGTTATCAATCACGCGAACGGCAGAGCAAAAAGCATTTACACTTAACTTGGATGTTTACATGGATTTATACAGTTAATCAGCCTGTAGCTACAATAGTTTCCAGTACCCTCACGAGGGCACGGGTTAAGTGCATAAATACTGCTCATGACATGCAGTACACGGGACAAAGTGCACTGATATATTGCTGCACTGATTTAAAAATGTACACATAAAAACTGATGTCATATGAACCCATATTTACAGAATCACCCTGAAAATGACCATCACCATGTCACAGAAAAGCCTGCATTATCATTAGAGCCACAACTTACCTCAACGTGATCCTTAAATTGGAGCTTCAATTTTAATCTTGAAATATCTGCTTGCCTTGGTGTTAAATGAAGGCATTGCATGACGACACTATTCTTTTTTCACTGTGCACAGCAAAGAAAGTGTTTCACATTGTTTGAAGAGCTCGATGCTGCAGCAGTGATGGACTCGCCTTGAGTGACAGTCTGTGACAACGTAAGCAGCTGTGTGAACTTCCGCTGTCATAAAAGTCCCATTCAGTAATCTCTCAATAAATTACGCATGAATTAAAATTAAACCCAGTAATGTAACGACAGATGTAAAAGTACATCTTTTTCCAAAAAGTTACTCAAGTAAATGTAATGGAGTAAGTGTGGCGCGTTACTACCCACCTCTGTTAAAAACAATTTGAGACTGAGCAGACTATCATTTTAGAATTACATGAATGTTCCAGGTTGAATGTTCCAGGTTAAGTTAAGCTCATTTGACATTTGTGGCATAATGTTGATGTGGAAGGCAGGGAGGGCCGAGCGGCAACTGTGCGGAGCGAGGCCGGGATGGACACCTGCAGCGGATTATCTCACCCAGCTGTGGGTGATTACAGCGTTAACGGGCGAGAGATAAAGCCGCGACAAGATCTGCAGTCGAGGAGAGACACAGGGAGAGAGAGAGAGCTACAACGAAGCTGTGTGTGTGTTGAGCTGGAAAGCCAACAAAGTTTATGTGTAGTGTTGAGCTGAAAAGCCAACAAAGTTTGTGTGTGAAGCTGAAAAGCAAACCTTTTGTGTACTGCTGAAAAGTGGCCTTACTGTGTGCAATTGAAAAGTGCAACAATAAATGTTTACGTTTGTCAAGACGGCTCCAGCATCCTCCTTTTCCAAGAACTTCCTTACAGTTGATTACCACAAAAAAAATTATTTCGACTGGTCCCTCTCTTAGGCAAGGCAAGTTTATTTATATAGCACATTTCATACACTTAAAGTGCTTTACATAAAAACAAAAAATAAATGTAAAAATAAATTAACAAAAGCAAAAATCTTGGTAACTGAGGCATTCAAAATGGAAGTGAATGGGGTCAGTACATACACATTACCCTCCTGAGATCCAAGTGTAAAAAAAAAAAAAAAAATGTCCACATTCTCTATGTATGTATGTATGTGGACAGGTCTCACTGAAAAGTTTTAAATTAACCTTATCTCATTCTAACTCCTTATACAGCCTCTGAAAGCAAAATTTTCCAGCTTTTGGATGCATCCATTGATTCTTGAATGCACAGTGAATACAGGATATTTTAAGGAAAATTAGCCTATAGTCTATGTACGTGGTTATTGTGTTAAACAGCATGCCGTTTCGCATTAAAATTCATGAAATTTTTAAAATGCCATATCAGATGAAACTAGAGACTCTACTCTTTTGACTCAAACAGGTTTTAAAACTTAATTAGGTTTCTTACTAGATATAGTTTTGTTGCTGTTTCTTCTAAAGACAAACTCAGCTGAGATCAGCACTATGTTGTTTTGTCACATTACTCGGTGCATCAAAAGTTTAAACCTTTAATGACAGCCTAGAGTTTCCTGAACTGAGATCAGTTGATTTAAATTAAATGAAATTATGCATAGCCTGTAGCGATGCCAAAATGTAATGTCCACATGTGTCTCAGGAGTCTCAGGAGGATTAAAACAGTTTCAAAAGTATAGCCACAAAGTAGTAGTAAACATGATGTGTTAACATGATTTTAGTGTGATAAAATTGCTTACTAATCTTATCTGTGTAAAGTTATATATAATATTTCAACTATGTGGTCATGACAATATAACGCCAGTAAACCATGTAATCTGGTAAACTCTGTAGGTCTGGTAAATCCCTGATTTTGTCACACTAAAATCATCTTTACATGTATAATGTTCATTTCAATCAGGACCACTTCTGTCAAATAAACAATTTGACTTGAATACTTTAAATGAATAATTGTATTCACTTAGACAATTGAAGCAATCTGTTGATGTGACAGTATGGTTCTGTTCTGGGCAGGGAGTGTAGCAAATACAAAATGCCAGGGGTAACAGAAAACAGATCCAGCAGAATAATTACAACACTGTTCAATCTTTCAAACATTCTGACAGTGAAACATGGTATAATTGTTCATTTGCATAAAATATTAAATGGACACTTAACAGAACTTCAAATACTGCAAGATGGTAAATCAAGAACAAGGCACAATAACCCACCGAAGATAGGAATTCCAAACTGGCAATCAGTTGTAGTATAAATGCACAGAACATCAAGACAGATATAGAGAAAATTAAAGGCAAAGCAGGCAAATGCGTGAATCTGGGGATGGAGGAGGGTGTAAAGTGCAGCTTGCATACATGCAGAGGAAAGGCAGCTAAGGCAATGAATAAATACAGGACCTCTCTGATAAGTATCTGAATTGTACTGGTATTCTACAGGAGGCGTCAGTTTATTCTGTAAATGTGTTTCCATTGTAGTTTATGCACGTCTTCTTACCGGAAAAAAATCCACCTCAAGTGAGCATATATGTTTCTTTTCTTGGTGGCATCTTGGTGTTTCCATCCAGCATTGTGCCTCACTGTTGAATAGGTATTTTGCCACACATTAGCATAACATCATCAAGATCTTACAGCATTTGTAACCGGAATGCACCTGGCATCTGTTTACTGGTGATCAGTACCTCAAACAAGCCAAATGGCTTTGGCAGTGGTACACAGTGGCACACGTTCACATTGGGGAATAAGTGATTACATCACTTCCTCATGGTATACTGGGGTATACTTGGTAAATTTGGGTAGATTGTTTAGTGCTGCAGAGAGAAATGCTATTTTGCGTCAAATTTTGTTACCCCAGACATGCCTCATCCTGCATATTATTTTTTATAAAATCATCTCCTTCCTCTCGGTTTTAATCAACTATAGTTTTCGATTTGGAAATATACAAATTTCTTAGGATGACAATATACTGTAGCATCTTTAAAAAGCTGTATTGTGGCTCTTTATTTTATGCGTCTACTGTACATTAGAGAGAATTTGCCTTCAGGTCATATGAGTTCATAAAAATGAATGATCATTCATTTTTGTTCATAGTGAAAGACCATAATTATCACAAGAAGATTATAGGAGTCTATAGGAATTTATTGGCCCATACTCCCATGGTTCCCCTAAGGGGGAATTCATGGGTCGATTGACTGAAGAAACCATTATTTAGTCATTCTGCTTATGTCATCACCTTTGGCCATCAGAAAGAAAGTCTAGCACTGGTGATGCAGGACAATACATAGTGAAGCCACTAATGTCAAGTCTGTTTACACATAAGTAAGCATCTAACAACAGCAACTTAATTCAAAAGGCATTTATTTGATGCATGAAAATGAGAAGGGAAATATGGCAATATTACAGAAATACCCATAGAAAAGAAATATAAGAAATGAGATCCCTTTAATGTTGGTGTATAACTATTCAGTTGTTCTGCCTAGATGGAAATAAGATTAAATAAGGAACAAATTGAGACACACATGTGCCTCTGTTGTTCATGTGGATTGCAGTGCAGCAAGATCCATAATGTAGTGGCCAGATGTTTTTGCTCTTTTACCTTTGATGATTTCTCTTTGTGTTTGGGTGAATGGTAGTTTGATCTTCCATCGATCCACAAGACTTCCTGGGTGCTGCATTTCTGCTTTGATAAAAACCTTTTCTCTTCATGGCGCTCTTGGCATCTGTTGGTTTTGTTAATCTAGCCTGAAGGAGGGCCCTATTATTATCAAAATGACTGTGCAATTGTAATCAGCTGCAATCAACATGTCCTGGAGTGATTTTTATTAAATTAACAGAAGAGGAAGGGAACAGATGAAGTGTGGAGAGCCTCATCAGGGTACCTGCTCATTATCTCTCTTTGGGTTCTGGCCCATAAGAATCAACACCCTCTCACTGAGCTTTACTTTTTCAACCCCTTCGTTTTATACACTTGCCGTTTTGTTTAATAAAAGCTTTATCCCATGTGTTGGCAATATGTAAATAGAAAATGGATTAGAAAGAGCAGGAAACTGCTGGAAGATGGAAGATAATCTCTTGCTTTTTATGCTACACGTGCACAAATTAAAGGAATAGATCACCCAAAAATGAAAATTCTGTCATGATTTACTTACCTTAAAACCATTCCAGATGTGTATGACTTTCCTTCTTCAGCAGAACCGAAGTAATGATTTTTATAAGCACATTTCAGCTCTGTTTGTCCATACAATGCAAGTAAACAGGTGCCATCAGGCTGCTAGCTATTTGACATCCAAAAGGCATATTTATGCAGCATAAAAGTAATCCACACGTCTTCTGAAGCAAACGGATAAGTTGGTGTAAGAAACAAATCGATAATTAAAAAGTTTTTAACTTTAAATTGTTGCTTCTGGTCAGCGCTGGATTACTGTTTGAAATGACCTAACTCTTGCATGACTTTCGTTCCTCTGTTGTATACAAAGCGCACGCTTCCGACTTCTCGCATGCATGCGTCATTGTGCTTATGTCACTTGATGTGTCGACTGCTGGCAGGAAGCAATTTTTTAAAGTTAATAAAGTTTTAATTATCAATGAATTTATTTACACAAACCTATCGATTTGCTTCAGAAGACATTAATTTATCAACTGGAGTCGTGTGGATTAATTTTATGCTGCTTAAAAATGCCTTTTGGACCACAAAACAGCCAGCAGCCTGATAGCACCCATTCACTTGCATTGTATGAATAAACAGAGCTGAAATGTGCTTATAAAAATCTTCACTTCGGTTCTGCTGAAGAAGGAAAGTCATACACATCTGGGATGGCATAAATGTAAGTACATCATTAGAGGATTTTCATTTTTGGGTAAACTAACCCTTTAAGCTCCTTTTGATATTGCCACATTGTGGATGCAAATTGTCTTGTAAAGTGACAGATGTCAAACAGAGCTCTCTGTCACAACATAAATGTGTAAACAAGCCCTCAGCCCTCTACATTGCGAGTAAATCACTCATATATGCGACTAAAATTTGTGCTATGTGACTAAAAAATGTCTGTTAGTAGCCACTGGCTAATAAATATTCAGATTTTACTAGCCAGAGATTGAGTTGTGCAGTGGTGAAGAAGAATTTAAGCACCAAGATCCTTTTACTGAATAAGAAGCTGGCAAATAAAAAGCTGGATTCAGCCTTGTCTTTTACTGTGTGCTATGTTTCATGAGCGTGCACTCTGAAGGAAATTTACAGGTGCATCTCAATAAATTAGAATGTCGTGGAAAAGTTCATTTATTTCAGTAATTCAACTCAAATTGTGAAACTCGTGTATTAAATAAATTCAGTGCACACAGACTGAAGTAGTTTAAGTCTTTGGTTCTTTTAATTGTGATGATTTGGGCTCACATTTAACAAAACCCACCAATTCACTATCTCAAAAAATTAGAATATGGTGACATGCCAATCAGCTAATCAACTCAAAACACCTGCAAAGGTTTCCTGAGCCTTCAAAATGGTCTCTCAGTTTGGTTCACTAGGCTACACAATCATGGGGAAGACTGCTGATCTGACAGATGTTCAGAAGACAATCATTGACACCCTTCACAAGGAGGTGAAGCCACAAACATTCATTGCCAAAGAAGCTGGCTGTTCACAGAGTGCTGTATCCAAGCATGTTAACAGAAAGTTGAGTGGAAGGAAAAAGTGTGGAAGAAAAAGATGCACAACCAACCGAGAGAACCGCAGCCTTATGAGGATTGTCAAGCAAAATCGATTGAAGAATTTGGGTGAACTTCACAAGGAATGGACTGAGGCTGGGGTCAAGGCATCAAGAGCCACCACACACAGACGTGTCAAGGAATTTGGCTACAGTTGTCGTATTCCTCTTGTTAAGCCACTCCTGAACCACAGACAACAGAGGCGTCTTACCTGGGCTAAGGAGAAGAAGAACTGGACTGTTGCCCAGTGGTCCAAAGTCTTCTTTTCAGATGAGAACAAGTTTTGTATTTCATTTGGAAACCAAGGTCCTAGAGTCTGGAGGAAGGGTGGAGAAGCACATAGCCCAAGTTGCTTGAAGTCCAGTGTTAAGTTTCCACAGTCTGTGATGATTTGGGGTGCAATGTCATCTGCTGGTGTTGGTCCATTGTGTTTTTTGAAAACCAAAATCACTGCACCCGTTTACCAAGAAATTTTGGAGCACTTCATGCTTCCTTCTGCTGACCAGCTTTTTAAAGATGCTGATTTCATTTTCCAGCAGGATTTGGCACCTGCCCACACTGGTTAAATGACCATGGTGTTGGTGTGCTTGACTGGCCAGCAAACTCACCAGACCTGAACCCCATAGAGAATCTATGGGGTATTGTCAAGAGGAAAATGAGAAACAAGAGACCAAAAAATGCAGATGAGCTGAAGGCCACTGTCAAAGAAACCTGGGCTTCCATACCACCTCAGCAGTGCCACAAACTGATCACCTCCATGCCAAGCCGAACTGAGGCAGTAATTAAAACAAAAGGAGCCCCTACCAAGTATTGAGTACATATACAGTAAATGAACATACTTTCCAGAAGGCCAACAATTCACTAAAAATGTTTTTTTATTTATTGGTCTTATGATGTATTCTAATTTTTTGAGATAGTGAATTGGTGGGTTTTTGTTAAATGTGAGCCAAAATCATCACAATTAAAAGAACCAAAGACTTAAACTACTTCAGTCTGTGTGCATTGAATTTATTTAATACACGAGTTTCACAATCTGAGTTGAATTACTGAAATAAATGAACTTTTCCATGACATTCTAATTTACTGAGATGCACCTGTACATCATTTGGCTGCAGTGGGTCCTGAGGTGTCGTGGATTGCGGTGTCACCATCACTTTAGTTGAGCCAGGATATGTCATTGACATTGCATGACGACGTCAACTCTGATTTTGGTTAAACTTTTCCATGGACTGTTTTTACTACATTCTCTGTTTTACAGAATCTACAGACCAGTAAAAGGCCTTTTGGATGTCTGTTAGAAGGTAAAAGTGTTGCAAAACTCGAGAACTTGCAGATTTGAGTTTGAGAACTTGTACAATAAATATGTGTACAAGCATGCCAATGCACATTATACAATTATATGTTCTGTGTATGGTATGTCCAAAGACAAGATCCACACAGTCCATTTCAGCTCATTCAACTGTAAAAATTTGCTCGCTGAGTTGCCGGTTTTCTTAAAGAGACAGTGCCAATTTAGTGCTTGTTATACATATCAATGTAAACAAAATGTAAATCGCATAAGTGCATATAAACAAACATGTAACAAAATGTAGGAATGTAGTAAGTGTAATAAATGTGTAAATACATAAATATTTAAAGGCACAATCATACATTATTAAATATTTAAACTTCAGAAAACACTGCAAATATTAAAGAATTTAACCATAGGCTAGAGTTTTATTTATTTATTTTTTCATAGGAGCTTTGATGTAGTAGCACTTAAATTATAATTTTTATAATATAATTATTAAATAATTGTTATATGTGTAATTCTATTTTCATTATTAGGTTCCCAACCTTGTGAATATTTTGTTAAAAATGTGTATGACATTTTAAACAGTGGCAACAGCTTGTATCATTGTTAAAAATACAATTTCATGACAATCTTGCATACTAAACTGCGTGAAGTCATATATATATATATATATATATATATATATATATATAATATAAAACACACTTACAAATCTATATATTCACATATACTGTATAAAAATGTAATGAAATATTTGTGATTTATATGATGCTTGCATATACATTTATTTGATCAGAATACACCTTTTTATTTTAAGTCAAAAGGAGAAACATGCTTTTTGTTCACCTAATGGTGTAGTTACAGTATCTACCAGCAGGGGGTAACCCCCAAAGTTAATCAGCTGAACCTTGACCCCTTGGATGGATGTTGATTTCACAGGCTTGCAGGACCAACCCTCTATGGACACATTGGAGAAAGAATCAAAATTGGCTAGTTAATTTAGTTTTTACTTGCTAGACTTTTTACGACACACTAGCGTAATGCAACTAAAAACTGAAAAAGATATTTAGCAAACCAAGAAGGGGGCATCTTCACACACACACACACACACACACACACACAAACTGCAAGCCTGTGAAATCAGCATCCATCCAGGGGGTCAAGGTTCAGCTGATTAACTTTGGGAGTTATCCCTGCTGGTAGATACTGTAACTACACCATTAGGTGGACAAAAAAAAAAATCTCCTTCAACTTAAAAAAAAAAAATAAAAAAAATAAAAAAAAGTGTATTCTGATCAAATAAATTTAGACGCAAGCGTCATACAATTCGCAAATATTTCATTAAATTATTGTACAGTATATGTGAATATATAGATTTATAAGTGTGTGTGTTTTTCTCTTAACAACTTGAAATAGACTTGAAATACAGTTTTTCACTGTCTGCTGCATAGAGTTCTAATATGAAATGACATAGCATTTACAGCTCATTTGACTGGCTCAAAAAAATTTAACTCCGGAACTGAGTGCCCATGAAGCATTACATCATAACTGAACATGCGTGAGAAACCTAACTCTTAGTGAAGTCAGGCATCAGGTAAGAGATTGACCTCACTGACTGAAAGAGAAAGAATGGTGCTCACTGAAACTCTGGAGGGTTTATTCCTGCATCTAAAACAAACATCATTATGTAGCACGTATGTAGCACGTGACACACGTGGCTTACAATCTAAGCATAAACCACTTTCCACCGCCTTGGACCAGATCAGAAGACCACGTTCGCTCTTGAGCCGGCGTTGCAGCGAGACAAGGGAAATAACCACAGAAGACTGGGTTATAGCTGAAAAGGTAAGTAATTTTCTTTTGTATTTCTGTGTATTACTTATTTTTGTTGGAAAAAAAAAAACAACAAAAAAACAAAAACAAAGTTTCAAAAAAAATAAAATATTTCACAAAAGAACCTTCAACAACCGTGTTTCTTTTCCACATAAATGGTATAACTGGTTAACATTCAAAACTCAAATTAGTTATATGATTCAATAACCTTCGTGTTCCCTTTTTCAGAACGATTTCAATAAAAGATGGGGAAAACAAAACAAAAAAAATAAACAATAGTTTGGACAATAAATTTTGGGTAAAATATCCAATGACACCCAAATCAGTGTTCTTTTTCAGCTAAATGTCTTTGATGGGAATGACTCAAGTAAATAAACAGGAGTTTAGCTCAGTTCAGTGTCTTTCATACATCTGTTTCAGTGTTCAGTTTAAAGAATACAGATACGCAAACTCAGAGATGCAAAAAGAAAAAAAAACAGTTATTGTCCACAGTTGTGATATTATCCAGGGAAAGGATAAAATGAATATGTGTGGTCCTACCACTTCGATGAACCACGAAATGTTGTCCAAGCTCAGGAAAAACCAGGTTGGCTCGCCAGTTTCTACCAATGTTGATTACTCCTTGTTGATGGCAGAAACAGTTTTTACTCAGAACTCCAAGAGACTCCTCGTTCAATATCAAGGGATATATTGAAGGACAGGGAAAACAAAATAGAGAAAAGGGTGGAAAGAAAAAAAAAAAAAAAAACAACCTTGCAAAGACAAGGCAGACAAATCACAAATAAATTACAATTAATTCCCATTTAACAACATTAACATTTCAAATGATCTCTTTCAACACAATAAATGTTTTAAATGCATAAATACACATTTCCAAACACTTATAAACACTTATTTCCTTGTGTTAACACATTTCCTTAACAGAAATATAACTATATTAACAAAGAACATCGTCTTGGAATGATGTATGTGCACTCGATTAGCTATAGCTCGTAGCACAGGAGCCCGCATGGTTAGCAAAACTCTACGTGAGCTACGTTTCACTCATTACCCTCATAAATTTAGCAAAAATACATAAACACTTTTAAACAGCAATCAACATTCAATTTATCACTTTACTCATATTTCCTAACATATTTCACAAATTTATACATCACAGTATCAATTAAAAACACTTAACTTCACAAAGACTGAAAAGTTACAAAAACCATAACTAAATATGGTAGCTTGTGAGCTCACTTACCAAGAATAAAATGACAACAATTTGAAATAATCTCTGATGAATCAAGGAAAATCTGTTTTATGCAGTTTCCGTCAGATGAATCAGCTCATTTTCTCGTTCAATCTTTGGAGTTAATACAAACGCGATTAGAACTATTTAAACAACTTTTTCCTGTTAACGATGTCTTAACTATGAATCTCAATTATTAATCTAGTATTTCTCACTTACTTTCTCAACTTTAGAACTGCTACTAACATGCATCACTACTCCAGCGGCCATTTCACATCATTACGTGACGAGAGACTGTTCACCTCTATTTTGTACTAGAGATGACGCAACCCACTAAGGGCGGAGCTATTCCTAATTGTTCAATTTAATTTCTTTTCTAGTTTGTGACATTTACTACATTTCTTCAGCAATATTTGATTACTAAACATTGAAATAATATAATAAAATATATTATATGTGCATTATAATAATTCTTTTTTCTCTTTTACAGGTTTAATATGGGCTTTAGTAACCTTGGTTACACCCTCCCCTCTGAAATATATGCACGTCTCGTTGCATCTACATGTGAACCACAGGGGCAACAACTGACTCTTCTAAAGAACTAAATGCTTCGCTTAGACCCTGCAACAAGGACTGAATCACTAAGGTTAGTGGATTTCCTAACTGGGGATATTCAAACTTTTTAGGGGGGCGTCTCTCTCTCTCTCTCTGTGAGCGTCTGGGGGCAACACTGTCTTCAGCTTCAGTGCCCCTGTCTTCGTTTAGGGTGTTTTCAATGTGACTCACTTCATTTGTGATTATGTTTTCTTCTTCAATCTGTGACTCAGAATTGATTGGGGTTGTCTCAGCCATTTGAGCGGGGAATTCATTCAAGGACTCAGGGGATTGTTCTGGTCTTTGCTTCACAGAGACATCTGGTGCAGTACAATGTGATTCAGGCTCATCCTCTCATGTTTACATTTTTACAGACTCATCCAATTTTTCTTCCACAGGTTTCCATTCAGGTAAGTATTCCCTTGCAGGTTCTTCTTCAGGATTATTCCCTACAGGTTCCTGAGCCGGTAAGTTCTCTCCAGTAGGATCAAGGACAGGTAAGTCAATTGCGCCTTCTCGAACACAAGGTGAGTGGTCTATAATAATTTGAGTTTCAGAGCCCAAAGTCCTTCCAGGTACATAACAGAGAATTTGCTCATCTTCAGACTCTGAGCATTCAGTAACAGGCTCAGACTCCTGTATCCCTTCATTATTAGAAGCAGCTCTGGTTCTAGGCCTTCTGACTACTCTCTGCTTTGGTTGTTCAAATTTGCTCGGTTGCAAAAACCCACAGGGCAGCAACAAATCTCGTGCAATGTCCGGAGAGGACCACCTTTCCCCTCTGGTTGGACACTATATACTGGCAGATCACAAACTTTTCTGACAACCACATGAACATCTTGTTCCCACTTGTCCACCAGCTTTTGCTTTCCTCTCAATCGCACGTTCCTTACAAGAACTCTGTCACCCTCTTCCAAAGTTGAAGCAACCACACGCTCATCAAATCTCCTTTTATTACATTCTGCTACCTTCTCAGCGTTTTTAGTACCACCTCGTAACTCTCACGCAACCGATTCTTTAGATCCCACACGTATTGACAGTGGGACTTTATGGGAGTGTCTACTGGCAATCCGAAAGCCAGATCAATGGGCAGGCGGGGTTGTCACCCAAACATGAGTTCATAAGGAGTGTATCCTGTGGTGTCATTGCGGGTGCAGTAAAGGCTTTACAAACTCTTCCACCGAGACTTCTTTTCATTTTCCAGTGTCCCCAGCATCTGGAGGAGTGTACGATTAAATCGTTCCACTGGATTGCCCCTCGGGTGGTATGGGGTAGTCCTCACCTTGTGAATTCCTGTGACTTTACACAACTCCCTTATCGTGTGCGACTCAAAGTCTGCCCCTTGGTCACTATGTAGTTTCTCCGGAAACCCATAGTGCACCAAGAAATTGTCCCACAGGCTCTTAGCAACGGTTTGGGCAGTTTGGTTTCGAGTTGGTATCGCAACGGCATACTTTGTAAAGTGATCCGTGATAACCAGTATGTTTTTGATGTTGCTTTGGTCTGGCTCCAGGGACAGAAAATCTATGCATACCAACTCTAAGGGCCTGCTAGTTTGGATGTTTACTAAAGGAGCTGCTCTTTCCGGAGGTGTTTTTCTACAGACACAGCGCTCACAAGTTTTGACGCTTTCTTCCACTGCCTGTGACATTTTCGGCCAGAAGAACCTTGACCTGACGAGATCCAGGGTCCTGTCAATACCTAAATGACCCATATCATCATGAAGGCTCCTTAACACCATGTCTCTCAATGTGGTGGGCAGTGCCAACTGATAGCGAGAGACTCCATGTTCCTGCCTCCTCCTGTAGAGCACTCCACTTCTCAGCTCGAGTCGGTTCCACTCTTTAGACCACAAACTCATGGTAGGTGGCTGGCCTCTCAGGTTACAAGGTTTCACGCCTTTCTCCAAACCTTCAATAACAATCCTTATTTCTGGATCTTTTCTCTGCAGTTCTGCCAAGGAAGCTTCTGAGAGGTGAGGAAGATCTGGAAGACCATGTTTATCTTTATGTTGGAACTCATTTGGCAGAGCATCCTCATGGTGAGTAAGAGATTCAACCAAGGTAAGTGAGGAGTGAGAGGGACTAGGATTTTCAGATGACCTCACCACCTGATGCTTTTCACAGATCGCCTTTATTGTGTCTGCCATGAGAACAGATGACTCAGCTCCTGGCCCCATGAGATGGTGTAGTGTGAACTGTTTAATCCTTTCTCTCTCCTTTTGTGAGACCAGGTCATCTAGAGGCTCACCATGCGGTCGTCGGGAAAGCCCGTCAGCATCTTGATTTTGGCCACCTGCTCTGTACTGCAGCTTAAAGTTAAAAGTTGACAAGCTGGACAGCCAGCGGTAACTAGTGGCATCAAGCTTTGCTGAAGTTAGGATATATGTCAAGGGATTACTATCCGTTATGACGGTAAATTTTGCACCATAGAGGTAGTCACTAAATTTGGAGGTGACTGCCCATTTAAGCGCCAAAAACTCTAGTTTGTGGGCGGGGTATTTACTTTCACCCTTGGTCAATCCTCTGCTGGCAAAGGCTATGACTCGCATCTGCCCCTCCTGCTCCTGGTATAAAGCTGCACCAAGCCCGGTGGTACTGGCATCGGTGTGAAGCACACAAGGAAGCTTGGGGTTAGCAAAGCCCAAAACAGGTGCAGATGTAAGCTTGCCAGTTATAGAGTCAAAGGCACTCTGACAGTTTGGAGTCCATCGATCACCAAACTCTTCTTTGGGGTTTAAGTACCCCCCATCCTTCTGATTCTTATTACTGCTTTTCCGGAGTGGAGGATATCCTGCTGTAAGGTCGGTGAGAGGTTTAATGATCTTGGAGTAGTCACGCACAAATCTCCGATAGTATCTGGCAAAACCTAAAAAGGACCTCAACTCCTTTAGGTTTGTCGGCCTTGTCCAAGTCTTTAAGGCCTCAACCTTCACCGGATCAGTCTCTACCCCATATTGTGAGACAATATGACCCAGATACCTCACTGATGTCTGGAAGAACCGACATTTCTTGGGCGACAATTTCAGCCCATACTCCTTCAGTCGGTTGAGAACTTGCAGCAACCGAGATTCATGCTCTTCTAGAGTCTTTGAAAAAACTATGAGGTCATCGATGAAAACCAGTACCTGTTTTCCGTTCAAATCTCCCATGTACCGTTCCATTAATCTTTGGAACATGCTCGGTGCATTAGTAATCCCCTGCGGCATTCTGTTGAATTCCCAGAATCCAAGCGGGCAGACAAATGCTGTTTTACACTTTTCGGCTTCTTCCATCTCAATTTGGTAGAATCCAGATTTCAAATCGAGCACCGAGAACCACTTGGAGCCGGTCAGTGTTGAAAAGACCTCCTCTAGGTTTAGTAAGGCATATGCATCCTTAATTGTTTGTGAATTGAGCTTTAGAAAGTCAATGCACAGCCGAACTGTACCGTCCTTCTTGCAGACTACAACTATGGGTGATGTGAACGGGGACACAGACTCACGGATGACACCGGCCTCTAGTAGTTCTTGGAGGTGCTTTCTCACAGTGTCAATGTCTTGGGGATGGATGGGTCGGGCTCTATGTTTGAACAGTGTTTCGTCACTCAACTTTATCTGATGTTTGACTTTCTCAGTGTGGCCATAGTCGAGGTCATGCAGGGAGAAGACCTCAGGCATGGAGTTCAACAATTTCGAAATTTTCTCTTTCCAACTTGTAGGCAAAGGGGAGTCACCAAATTCAAAGGTAAGGTTGGCACAGGTAAGTGTTTCTTCCTCAGCTTTGACATCCAAACTCTGATGCTGCTGGTCGATGACCTTCTGAACTGCATGAATCTCTGCCAGCATAGCTTTAGGGGGGATTTTTATGTCAGTTTGCATTCCATTTCTTAGCAAAACTGACAATTTGGAGGGACGTTTACGGGGTAAGGTGTGCAAACAGTTTGCAATCAGCAAGCCACTTGGTAAAGGGACCGAAGGAGGCCCAAGAGTCACCCACTTCTCTGTGTAGGGGCCATGTAGGTGGACAAAGCTGTCCAAGACCACTGTGCTTCCTGCAGGCACAACTTCAGGGGAGTTTCCATTCAACTTCACATAACCCAGAGTCTCATTACTGGCTTGTCTCCACCTAGCTTCCAAAACTTTAAGTACTGTTTGGTAACCACGGAAGCTTGACTGAAAGTTAGCCGCATTTTCTTTAGCACACTTGCTGTAAAGCACATCTAAAGAATTGGTCCCAACTAGAATTTGGGAAAGACTTGTTAAATCTGGCACCACAAGGGCCAGGGTGGAGACTTCAACCTCAGTTCCTATGAATGCCTTGGGGAATTTCAGGGTTAACTCAATGTACCCCAGATACGGCACAGCCTGTCCGTTAGCTCCTTCTACCTCCAGCAAGTTTTCCAATGGCTTCAAGGGGAAGTCTGACAAATTTGATTCATAAAATGACTGAGGAATTGTGGTCACCTGCGACCCTGTGTCTAAAAGGCAATCTACTTCTCTCTCTCCAATGGTGACCTTGGCTGTGCATTTTATCCCCACTAGCCCCTTTGGCAAGCGTTTCAATGGTGGTACTCCATGGCTGCGCACATCAGATATCTGTTTGTAACATTCAGGGCGACAGTCTGAATGTCTGGTCTCCATATGCCCCCGCTACAGAGACCCTTTTCAGTTTAAAGGCAGGGCAGGCCTTCCATGCATAGAGTCCCATTGGCTTTGTTGCTCTCCTAACTTAAGTCGCTTCTCCTCGACTTTGGATGGATTTGCAGCATTCTCGCAATTGATGGCCAGGTGCCCATCTTCTCTGCACTGGAAACAGTACCAGGGTCGTGGTCTGTTAACCCTCAGCTGGCCCGTCCTGGTACTCCTGTCTGTTTCTGTTTCAAGCGGTCTCTGCATGTTAGAAGTTCGAGGCATCTTACGAGCAGCACTTTGAGTTTGCAGCTCCGCAACCTGACGCTGCAGCCTAGCTATTTCCGACTCTTCTGCATGGTTTTGTTTCAGTCCCTGGGTGACTGATGCTTTCACTACGGCTACTTGGATGCATAACTCTTCCACCATCTTCTTTAAAGCGGTCAACTCAGCCTTTTCAGAATTACTCTTTGGACTCTTCTGACCAGGAGACTGCTTTAAGGCAGTAACTTGAGCTTGGATTTCCACAATTTGTTTCTTAAGAAGACTGGTTTCGGAACTATCAGAGTTGGGCACATCACATGAACAGACTGACACTTGGTTAGAGACTGCCCATGACTTGGGGTAGGCATTATGGGGCTTTGTCATCCCAAGATGCTTCCTCATCCGTTCCTCTTTAGAGGCGTGTTTGTCTTCTTGGGTTCGAATAAGCACTGCTAATTCGGAAAAAATGGGTGGTTGGATTTCTCTTTTTTCAAGCTGAAGGTCAGCAATGAGACAATTGTCCCAACACCCTCTGCAGAATTGTTTCAAAAGGTAACGATCACGTTCACTTTCTGCTATGCCACCTCGCCTGATTGCTGCATTCAGAATTACTTGTAAGTGGTGCAGATAGTCTGATGGTTTCTCACTCTGATTCTGTAGAGTGCCCATGAGTTTGGCCAACAACTCATCTCCGTCTTCGACAGAACCATATACGGACTCTAACAGCTCAAGATACACAGCAGGTAGGGCTGGAGGGCGCACGTGTTTTACAATGTCGGCAGCTGGAGGTAAGAGACTGTCAAGGATTTTTCGTGTTCTGTGCAAGTCAGAGATGGAAGGATCATTTAACAAAAAGTCTACACTTGCACGCCAGGTGTCGAAATCTGGTTCGTTGGGGGGACGAGGAGACCTCCCTGAGAAAACCCTCAGATGGACTGAGGTTTGCTGGGACAGGGTAGCTTCGCTTGTTTTCACTATGTGTTCAACCACCATTCTCTGGACACTGGGTGGGTCCAAAATATTTGTGGGGAAAGCAGGGCAGGTTGTCACAGTAATATCATCAGTGATGGTTTCTGGAGAAGGGGGAGACACAAATGTAGTTTTATACTTGGTTGGGTTTTTAGGTTCTGAGCTTTGAGTTTCTGTTACTTTTAAATGAGTCAGGTTGGAAGTCCGGGAGCTACTTACTGGTGGTGGGATGATGGCCTCTGCACTCTGGGAGTCACTGCTAGAGCCATGGCAGCCCACATGTTGAGATTCTGCTGGATCTTGATTTGCAGAATGGGTTTCTCTGAGTTTCTCCAATTCCTCTTGAAGCACACTTTGGAAAGGCCTTCCACTCTCTTTGGCAATAGCCTTCAATTCCTCAAGATACCCTTCAGTGGCAGTGCAGCTAGAAGTTTGAGTGTAGACAGTAGCTAAGGCATGCACTTGGAAAGTTACACCTGGGCCAGAGAGACTCCCCAAAGTTAAGGGTGAGAAAGGGCACAAATTTTGGATTGCTGAGTTATGGTTATATTCTATGATGACACTTCTGTGAAACTTTGAAGCTGGATCATCAATGATAATATTACGGCTAATTGAACCATATCTCTGCAAGTGCATTTCCAGCTCATTGTCTACTTCCGTTAACATAAGGCCTCCGACTATGAGCGCATTTGCTACATTAACATTTTCCCGCTTCACAATTTCCATTGTAACGGTTGAAAATTTCAAAACTTATCTCTTGGTTTCCTAATTTCCCTTCTTGGTTTCTTTAACAGTTACCCTCGCTGCAAGAACTGGCTCCTGGCTGGCTCGCCAACTTTTTGTAGCACTTATGTAGCACGTGACACACGTGGCTTACAATCTAAGCATAAACCACTTTCTAATGCCTTGGACCAGATCAGAAGGCCACGTTCCCTCTTGAGCCGGCATTGCAGCGAGACAAGGGAAATAACCACAGAAGACTGGGTTATAGCTGAAAAGGTAAATAATTTTCTTTTGTATTTCTGTGTATTACTTATTTTTGTTGGAAAAAAAAAAAACAACAAAAAAACAAAAACAAAGTTTAAAAAAAAAATAAAATATTTCACAAAAGAACCTTAAACAACCGTGTTTCTTTTCCACATAAATGGTATAACTGGTTAACATTCAAAACTCAAATTACAGTTATATGACTCAATAACATTCGTGTTCCCTTTTTCAGAACAATTTCAATAAAAGATGGGGAAAACAAAAAAAATAAACAATAGTTTGGACAATAAATTTTGGGTAAAATATACAATGACACCCAAATCAGAGTTCTTTTTCAGCTAAATGTCTTTGATGGGAATGACTCAAGTAAATAAACAGGAGTTTAGCTCAGTTCAGTGTCTTTCATACATCTGTTTCAGTGTTCAGTTTAAAGAATACAGATACGCAAACTCAGAGATGCAAAAAGAAAAAAACAGTTATTGTCCACAGTTGTGATATTATCCAGGGAAAGGATAAAATGAATACGTGTGGTCCTACCACTTCGATGAACCACGAAATGTTGTCCAAGCTCAGGAAAAACCAGGTTGGCTCGCCAGTTTCTACCAATGTTGAGCACTCCTTGTTGGTGGCAGAAACAGTTTTTACTCAGAACTCCAAGAGACTCCTCATTTAATATCAAGGGATATATTGAAGGACAGGGAAAACAAAATAGAGAAAAGGGTGGAAAGAAAAAAAAAAACAAGAAAAAAAACCCAACCTTGCAAAGACAAGGCAGACAAATCACAAATAAATTACAATTAATTCCCATTTAACAACATTAACATTTCAAATGATCTCTTTCAACACAATAAATGTTTTAAATGCATAAATACACATTTCCAAACACTTATAAACACTTATTTCCTTGTGTTAACACATTTCCTTAACAGAAATATAACTATATTAACAAAGAACATCGTCTTGGAATGATGTATGTGCACTCGATTAGCTATAGCTCGTAGCACAGGAGCCCGCATGGTTAGCAAAACTCTACGTGAGCTACGTTGCACTCATTACCCTCATAAATTTAGCAAAAATACATAAACACTTTTAAACAGCAATCAACATTCAATTTATCACTTTACTCATATTTCCTAACATATTTCACAAATTTATACATCATAGTATCAATTAAAAACACTTAACTTCACAAAGACTGAAAAGTTACAAAAACCATAACTAAATATGGTAGCTTGTGAGCTCACTTACCAAGAATAAAATGACAACAATTTGAAATAATCTCTGATGAATCAAGGAAAATCTGTTTTATGCATTTTCCGTCAGATGAATCGGCTCATTTTCTCGTTCAATCTTTGGAGTTAATACAAACGCGATTAGAACTATTTAAACAACTTTTTCCTGTTAACGATGTCTTAACTATGAATCTCAATTATTAATCTAGTATTTCTCACTTACTTTCTCAACTTTAGAACTGCTACTAACACGCATCACTACTCCAGCGGCTATTTCACTTTATTACGTGACGAGAGACTGTTCACCTCTTAGTACTAGAGATGATGCAACCCACTAAGGGCGGAGCTATTCCTAATTGTTCAATTTAATTTCTTTTCTAGTTTGTGACATTTACTACATTTCTTCAGCAATATTTGATTACTAAACATTGAAATAATACAATAAAATATATTATATATGCATTATAATAATTCTTTTTTCTCTTTTACAGGTTTAATATGGGCTTTAGTAACCTTGGTTACAATTATTCAGCAGAAACAGAACAGATGATATCTGAAGCCCCGCGGGGGATTCTGTTACGTATGTTAAACTTGATTTGTAACTGCTGTGCAAGAGAACTCTTTCCAAGTATGTGGTGTTACAAGAGAGCCCAGATCAATATCTCAAAGATTTTCAGGAGATTTTAATAAAAAGACTTCTAGCATCAGTCTAACAACAGGATCTGACTGAAATCATAAAAAGGTGATGATACTTGCTCTTTGGGCAAAGTAAATGTGATTTAACAACCTGCACATCTTAGAGTTGGACAGGTTTAGAAACTTAACATGCCCCATTTTTTGTCCAAAGTGGGAATTTGTGCTTTTGGCAAATGTGTGATTTTATGGCAGCAGTGTTGATAGAGCAGTGTTAAGAATGATTTAGAGTCACTTTCAAAGCGAAATTACAGACTCGCTTTATATTAGGTGTCTTTAACTACTATGTAATAACATTAAAATACATACAATACTATGTACTTAATGTGTAACTACATGTTATTCTGCAGAATTATCACAAGATTCACCTATACTTCTACTTAGGTTAAAGTACGGGTAGGTTCTGGGTAGGGTTAGGGTTTAGAATAGGGTTAGGGTAAGGGTTGGGTTAGGTTTAGGATTTTAAGCATGTATTTTGCTGCAGTTCCTAAAATGTTATTGGTAAAATGACGAGTTGATTACTCCAACTCAGGCACTGTTTTTCCCTCGCTAAACCACGTTTACAGAGGCAGAATAATTGTATGAATGAACAGAGGCAGAGCTAGTCTATTAAAGAGATAGTTCATCTAAAAATGAAAATTAATTCATTATTTACTCACCCTCGTGTTTATCTAAACCAATATGACTTTCTTTTTCGGTACACAAAGGAAGTTTTTTTTTAAAACATTCTGTTCAGTAATATCATACAATGGCAGTGGATGGTGACCACCACTTCAAGCTTCAAAATGATGCAAAAGTATAATTCAGAACTCTAATGCCTCGTTCTGAAGACTAATGCTAAGATTTGGTGAGAAACAAACTAAAATCAAATGGATTTTTTAGTGAGAATCTTGATCGACCGTTGCTCTCCTATGCACGTTTACAAGTTGACGAGAGTAGTTCACGCAGCCATGGCTCGCGAGATGGGGTGCTAAAGTTTGGTGCAATCAGACCACTACAGTGATATTAACAACAAAAAACACAACACAGCTGAACACAAACCAGAGAACCAAACTTACAAAACATGTCCGAAGAGTTTGAATTCGAAGAATAGATGCATTTCTATGCCCCGCCTTATTTGTATAAACCGGAGTACTCGAAAATCGAACTGAGAGAGATTAAAGAGATGCACATACACAAAGAAGCCACAGTCAAACAGAGAGTACAGGAGACCACAGTTGAATGTTTAACTTACTGAAAGTGAATGGAAAGAATTGGAGGGAAAGGCGGAGGGTGCTGGTACTGTCACAAAACTCTGACTGAAGAGACAGAGACCTCAGCAAAACCTCAGTAGGTGTGACATTCTCAGCCAAAATCAAGTTTTTAGCCAGAAGTGTCCTATCTGCTTAAAACAAAACAACAGGTAATTAAATTTTTTATGCAATTTAAATAATTATACATATTATAATGATAAACATGCCAGAGTTTGTTATACTCATGCTCAGGGAGTGTTGTAGGCACCTGGGTCAGCTTAGGAGCATCGACTGTTGAGACCAGTATCTGATATGGGCTACATTTAAAATGTCATGTGAACAACCTTACAAAAAATCAGATTTGAGCAGAAAATCATATATGGGTCACATTCAGCTGTTGTGAATGTAGCCATAGTCTGTGAAAAGGGACCATTTCATTCAACTCCTGGAGGGCCCTGCTTTTACACACCTGCCTGTACTTTTCAAAGGTGATTAGGTTTGGAGCTAGGATGGTGGCCCTTCAGAAGCAGAGTTGAAAAGCCCAGAGTGTGGCCATATAAATCTAAATCTTTCAATTTAAGTAAATCACATTGATGAAGTGCTCTCTGTGAGGCCACCCGAACAAAACAAGAAGAAGAAAAAAAAAAATCTGCACTATTTAATTGCACTGTAATTGCACTTTTCTTCTTTGTAAAGGTTCATAATTTTGTTCATCTCTGGCAAGTAATCTCTGTTCTCAGGTTACTTTAAACCTTTGGTTACAAGGAGAAAGTTCATTATAAGGTTTCCATATAAAGTTTGCTTTCTGAAGGTTACAGTCTTCATTCTAAACCTCAGTTGACCTGTTCACAGATAAAGAATTGCCTCATTTATTGTGCTCAGCTGTGAAAAGCTGGTTAAAACTCTGTGCCTCCAAAAACAAAAATCAATGCATGACCCTGAACCATGAAAAAAAAAAAGTTAAAGAGTTAAAGTGATTTCTCTGCAAATTAAAGTTTGAAAACATGTGAGGATGCTCCAAGGTTGTGCAAGGTTGCTCCAAGACACATTAGTATTGATTTTGTGATTTGACTGCTCTTGTAGGGGTATATATGTTCTATGTCCTTTCTAAACATGTGCGCTCGTAGGTACAGTAGATGACAAAACATACAGTATACAGGTAATTGCACTCTTCAGAACATAGGTCGACAACAGAATATAAGTGCCTTATCTATTTTCTCCTTCAAATGACTGTAGTACCACTTATTCTTTTGGCAAGTCAGGCCAACTGTAGCATGCTAAAAGGTACTTGTGCTACAGTATATTGAGTATTATATCCAGAATCTATTTTCAGCATAACGGTATATAAGCCATAAAGCATACTGTAGCCATTCAGATTGGCATTGTTAACTAGGCAGACAACAATGAGCATGTTTACATGCACTTAAGTAAACAGTTTATTCCAGGGTTTTTGCAGTAAGCGGCATTCTGAAACATCATGCAAACAAGAACCACAATTTCCTTACGCTGTTTAAGGCATGAAGAAAAAACAGTTTAACACACCTAGGTTTCTCCTGGAGAACCAACACGTTCTCACTCCCAAGGCATGTGCAAGAGCCCAGCGCGTCAATCTACAGACACCCTCTGGCGTCAGTTTTATGACGCATCTGCCTTCTTCTCAATGAGAATCCTTTGATGTCAACTGACTGACACGATGGGCATTAGAATTTAAGCATCGTTTAATTATATGTCGGGGTAAAATTTTGTCAAAGTGACATATGTTGGGGGAATGATCTTCATTTAATTTGAAATCAGCAGCATTTATTCACAGTGGTTAATATTTAATCTGTTGTTTATCTGTCTATTTTATCTGTCTGTACACATCCTGCACTGCTGAAGTGAACCGTTTAATTCTGGGTGTATTCCGAGTCTTACAATCATTTTATGTGAAGAACAAACCTAAATGTAGGTTTTTAGTCACCGATCACGGTCACCCTGCATTCACCGTAACACATCCTGCACAAGTTTCATTATAACACATTAAAAAATGGCCGCCTCAAGCGTAATGACACGAGTTTGACATCAGAGACTCAGCGATTATGCCATTGGCTCTCGCGTGTCTTGTGACCGATTACAACAACCTCAAGTTCGGATGTACATGTATTTTTTGAATGAAACGTGCCAGTAGAATCAGGATGACACAGGATCAGGATGCCTTCACAGAGGGGGAATATTTTTACAGATTAAAACCTTCAGTTTCACTCTGCTACTCACACAATGCCATTATATGGTTTGGAATATTATTATAGTGCATTTTTTATAATGATCGTCACTGTACTTTTTCTGCTTGTTACGTCTTTTCTATTGTTGAAAACTGGTTAGGTTTAGGCATAAATGTGCAGTTGTGTGCTTAAAAATATCTATAATATGTATATGTGTAATGTATATCAAATTATGTATATCAAAGTTTCTCTTTCATGTTTTATATTGTTGATTATCAGTTACGTTTAGAAATGGGGTTGGGTTAGGGGATCTAAAATATTATATATGATTGTATAATGTAATATCACACTAATGTTTATTAGTATAATAAATCATTGAGGTTAAGCACACAGAATAATATTCAAATATTGATAATGGACTGCAAAGATTTCTCATTGAAAACAATGGAGTTTCTCACCACATCAATGAGAGGACGCCAGGGGGCACCTTTGGCGTCATCATGCAGACATTCTTCTGCACAAGCTGCAAAACGCAGTTTTGTGGTCATGGAAACACATAAGTGACATTCTTACAGGTTTTTGAGGAGTGCACATGTGCATGAACAGACCATGTAACAAAGTCATATGATGGAGCCCAAAAATAAGTAAACACAATGGAAAATATAGCCGTAAGCAGCAATGAATGGGGTTCAAGCGGTTTAAGACCTTTAAGCATATGCGTAAAAAGATATTATGTTTTATTGAGCAAGCATGTAACCACCTAGATCATTGATGGAATAGATCATTTACAGCCAATACAGGCAATTTGCTAAGGAAATACATGGTTTTTAAAGCTTTTTAAAGCTCATAGTGCCACCTATGGTCCAATCTCCATAAAAGTCTGCATGCTTATTTAGAATCATATGTCGCATCTGCTCACCTAATTTCGTGAGGTTCTAAGTTTTTGTTTAGGAATTATGGGCTTATTTGTACACTTTACCACACCTATTTTCTAAATGACACTGTTATAGCTACACAAAGGGTAAAGTTCAACATTTTGTTTGATAATTATTGTCCAGAGAATTGTACTATATTGGTTTTATTGAGGTTGAGCGAAAAACCTAGGACTAGTTCACAAAAGTAAGTTTTTTACATAATTGTGAATATTTAATGAACAGTTTGATTGACAGCAGTGCTTCTTGAGGCAAAGTTGTTCAGTATGAGGAGATCTAACAAATGATATGAATTATAGCTGCATCCCAATTCAGAGGCTGCATCCTTCAAAGGTCGCATTCGAAGGCCGATTGCGTCACTGCTGCGCGACAAAGGCTGTCCCAATTCGAAGGCTCCTTCAAATGCGGCCTCCAAATGCATCCTTCGTTTCCCGTGAAATGAAGGATACAACAGATGGATCCTTCGCGGCCTTGCCTACCCCAGAATTCATTACACGCCAGTGACTACAGGAATTTTTTGAGAGAAATTGCCGAATGATACTTTTAAATGTAAGTATTGGGTTTCAACTTACTCAAATATCTAATGATGCAAAAAAAAA
This sequence comes from Myxocyprinus asiaticus, assembly GCF_019703515.2. NCBI lineage: Eukaryota > Metazoa > Chordata > Actinopteri > Cypriniformes > Catostomidae > Myxocyprinus > Myxocyprinus asiaticus. The sequence goes on along the minus strand of NC_059378.1, from coordinate 15,864,333 downwards.
AAAAAAAAAAAAACTTTAAAGTGGTTCAAATGTTGACATATTTTACTAAGATGCGATTATATATAGTTTATACTCTTTATTATATACAGAAATGGGCCATGGTGAAAATATTTAGACAGTTTGTGAACCCTGTTTTGTTTTCAGACAGTTTAATATAACTTTCAAAAAAGTCCAATACAAACATTACAGTCACTCGAAGGCTGTCACAGTAGTAAGGCGACAAGAACAGTCCTCCGTAGGCTAGACTGTCCCAATTAACAATGCTCAGTCTGACCTTCGTGGTCTTCGAAGGCGTGGCCTTTGAAGTCCGAGTCCTTCGAAGGATGCAGCCTTTGAACTGGGACACAGCCATTGTGTGTATGTGTGAAACACCACGTGATTACTGAGGCATAAAACTCGTTAGCGCCACTCGGTGTCCGATTTCTTTCAAATTTCTCACAGACCTCTAGGGCCAGGGTCGAACAGGCCCACCAAGTTTTGCACCGATCGGCCTCTGTTAACCTTGTCTAATAGGTGCTCAAACTTCATTGGCCGATGGTGGCCATGTTTTTTGAGATACGCCAATGTTCTCATATACAGGCACGGCACCTTGGACAAAGACACTGCATGCAGATTTTCAACTCAATCAGATTAACGGTTGTGTAGTTAGATCTGTTTTCATGTTTTTTTCCTGTTATAGCGCCAACAAGTGGCCAAACTCTGTGTTTTTTTTTTTTTTTACTGTGACCTCAGATTGATACACGTGTACAGAATTTGGTGAAAATATCTCATTTTGTTCTGGCGTTATATCCATTTTAGTAAAAATGGCCTGCTCTTTTCGAACGTTATGGCACCCCTTAGCAACCGTGAGTCGAAATGTTTTATAATTATTGATAATCAGACTCCAAAGTATATTTCTACACTGGTTTGGTTCCGATCAGGCGAAAAACCTAGGACTAGTTCGCAAAAGTAGGTTTTTAACATTATCTGAAATATTTACCAAACGGTTTGACAGACACCAATGCTTCTTGAGGCAAAGTTGTTTAGAATGAGACGAGCTATCAGGTGATGTATATTTCTTGTGTTTTTTCACAACACTGCATTATATACAACCAATAACACCTAACACCAGCAACACCTAGTGGCCGATTTTTTTTTTTAACTTTGCACAACCTTCTCAGACCAAAAGTCAAATACGTCCACCAAGTTTCCTTCCGATCGGTCATTGTTAACCTTGTGTAATAGCTGCTGAAATTTGATTGGCCAATGGCGGCCATGTTTTTCAACATACGTGAATGTCCATATAGACAATGATGGCAGCTGAGACAAAGACAATGTATGCAAATTTTGAAATCAATAGGATTACTGGTTTCATAGTTACAGACAATTTCATGTTTTTTTGGTATTATAGTGCCACCATGTGGCAAAACCACGCCAACTTTTCTGGGTGATCAAAGATTGACCTCTTACATAAGCATGCCAAGGTTGGTGAAGATATCTAATTTCCTTCAAGAGTTATAGCCATTTACGTAAAATTGGCCACTCCTGCTTCCGATGTTTTCGCATACCGTAACTAACTCGAGTCGAAAGTTAAAACTTTTTTTGATAACTTTTCATATTGAGACTCCATAGAATCGTTTGGCACTGGTTTGGTCTATGACAAACGGTCTAGGAATTATGAGCAATTTCGCGTTTTTGATCGCTGTAGCACCCCCTATTGACCGATTTGGCCGAGTCCGTGTTTCTGAGTAGTGAGCAATACTACTACTATCTGACCAAGTTTCAAGTCTCTAGGCCTTACGGTACACTCTGCCCAATCAGTTTTATGGCGGAATAATAATAATAATACAAATCTTAACAATTACAATAGGGTTTCGGCGTTAAGCGCTTGAACACCTAATAATAATCTTAACAATTACAATAGGGTTTCAGCGCTAAGCGCTTGAACCTCTAATAATAATTATAATAATAATAATAAAAATCTTAACAATTACAATAGGGTTTCAGCGCTAAGCGCTAAAACCCCTAATAGTAATAATAATAATAATACAAATCTTACAAATTACAATAGGGTTTCAGCGCTAAGCGATTGAACCCCTAATAATTCAAAATTTCTTGGTGTACAGTGGGAAAAGCACATACGCTACACACTTTACATTTATACACACCAATGTAAAATATCAATGGTACCTCATGTTTGCGTGTATGCGATTGTACATTGAGGGAATCCCAGAGTGTAACGAGTCAGAGGCAGACACCGAATGAATATCCATGTGCAGAGTTTAATGTAATCGTAGTTAAAGAGGCAAAACCAGGTAAGCAATCCAATCAAAGTAACAAATCAAAGATGGTAAACAAAGGGATAATCCAAGGGACAGGCAATAATCAACACAGGCTGGCAGTAGATAAAGATAACGCTCAGAAATGCAAGACAACGGGTGAATTGGCAAGACTTCGCAATGAAGTGAAGTTTGAGCAGGGATTATATACACAGTGACTTGATGAATGAATGGCAATCAGGTGTGAGAGTCAATGGCGGGAGGAAGGGGGTTCTGGGAAATGTAGTCCGGTTATGGGTTAATACTCTGGGGAAGGAGATCTTGTGTGAACAGATTGGGAAGATGTGACAGTACTCCTCCTTTGAGGACCCCCTTTAGAGCATCTGGGGGTCTGCCCCGGGGCCTGGGGGCAGGGCATTCAGGATGGGCTAGGTGAAATTCTGAGATGAGGGAGGGGTCCAGAATGTCTTCCAATGAGACCTAAGACTGTTCCTCAGGTCCATAGCCCTCCCAGTCTACCAGATATTGTAGGACTCTGCCCCGGCGTTGAGAGTCAAGGAGAGTGTTGACTTGGTAGGCAATCTCTCCATCGAGGTCAAGGAAGGAGCAGGAAGGTTGTCAGTGGGGGCACTGGCAGACTCGGCCACAGGTTTGAGGAGAGACACATGGAAAGTAGGAGAGATGCGGTAGTGAGGAGGCAGTTGAGTTTGTAACATACAGGATGATCTTGAACAGGCCAACATACCTTGGGGAGAGTTTTTTGCAGGGTAGGTGCCAGAGCATGTGAGCGAAGCATGTGGTGTGACACTCCGCTCAATAACCCGCTCCATTGAGTTTTCGCTCAAATCCCGCTCAGACATTAAATTTCTCTGTAGTATACTTGGTTCCAAACATGCAGGGGGTAGTTACAGTGGCCCAAGCAACTGCCCCTTTGCCCACATGGGCTGAGGTGCCCCTCTGGGTGAAATATATACACTATAGGCCGACATTTATTAAATTATCAAATGATTAGTAATGTACACATCTGAAATTATGTGATTGTATTGTTTATTAGTATACACATTCTCGCTGTTTATTTTGGACTGGTTTACAACTGCTGTTAGATAATCGGGTCAACCAGATCTTCCTTATCATTTGTAATCAGTCAAATATTTCTCTGTTAGCACATATGTCATTGAACATCTTCAAATAATGGCTTAAAAAATTTCAGTTCTAAATTACATTTATTTACTTTAAACAAGTCTTCAAACATGCCTCTACAAATGATAAAACATATGTGCGGTGGCACGGAAATGCTTTTCAGTTTAAACTGGACCCGAGTGATACAACCATCCCAGAAAACCACAATCTTTTAAACTTTAAAGTCTGTTCGAGTCCTTTATGGCAATAATGAAAACATGGACTGATACCAGGAAAAATATTGCAGGTAAAAGTGAAATTCAGAATTGTTTTTCAGTAGTCTCCACGGAATGATTATATTATAGATTTGATACATTAATATATTGCTGATTTAATGCTATCAGACTTTGGGTCTGTAAATTAAAATGAGCAATTTATCATCCTAATTTTGAGTTCAGTTTTGGTGAAGGGTGTATGAAGTTATCCAGAAAACAGCAGTTAATGTTTTTCTTTTTTTCAGTGTTGTTGCTTTATTAATATTCCCTACAATTTTATATGTATGAATCATATGCAATCTAAAGGACTGTGGTTATTTATATAATAATTATTATATTAGTAGATAGCATGTGCCCCCTTTGTTTTTCCTTAATATTTTTAGAGCATTATAAAGTGAATCTGGACTTTATATGCATCAAACGATCATGTCTTGTGCATGCACTCTTTATATGTACAGAAAGGTTTAACCATGGATTTAACAATTTAAAATGTTTTTGTCCTGCATAAAGTGAGATTTTTTTCCAATATATATATATTACATGAAATCATGTTTAATGATCCTAAAACAAATACAAATAATTTAATTCACAAATTACACTGCCTTTTTTTTTCTAATGTACAATCATTTATAGCTTTTTTTTCTCTGCACATGAATGCAGAAAGGGATGTCGGAAGATGTTATCTGCAAACACAAATCTAGATTCATTTTTTAAAATTTCACTTCTCGTTAAGGTGTGGATTTGCTTTGGGAAACTGACCAGCAGTTATGAGCAACTTTATCCCGAAGCAGAAATCGAAAGCTGGTCAATTAAGTGAGATAATTCCGCTATGCGAGAGCGGAACTCTTTACCAATCATATGCTCAATTGTACAATAGAGGCATGAAAGCAGAATGCTCCGCCTGCAAATTAGGACACACTGATCCGCAAGATCATGCATGTTTATTGGTTTTGTGTGTGTGTAAGCCGGGATTCAAGGCAAAATGCTTTGCCAATATACAGTATTATTAAGCTTACATATTCAGTTGAGGGTGCTCTAACATTCGCAACCCCACAGAACCGGGCGTGCATCTAACTGGCAGCTGCACTGACATGATAGCAAAACAACAAGATACCTTACTTATCTATTAATTTATTATCGAAAAGTAGTGTAGCTTACTAGCTCACCTTTTGCTGCACTACATCGTGTAGCACATCCTCATGCTCTCTGGCAATGTGATGCATACGATTCCAAAAGGAATATTTGCTAATTCTCACGGTCTCTCCACACTCTCTTTCGATTTCTTCACTCTTAGCTTTGATTACTACGTTGCATTTATTTAGGTTATAAGGTTTGCAACTTCACAAAAACAATGTTAGACCTCCATAACCTCAGGCGTATTGCTTATTTAGCAAATTCCCAAACCAGCATATCACGAAGCACATACTGGGTTGAGCGAGTGGCACTGAACAGCCTGAGAGAGCGGAGCAGAATCTTCAAAAAGGCACTCTCCACTCAGGTGGAATTATCACCGCTCCACTCAATGCTCCACTCCACTCACATGCTCTGGTAGCTGCAGGCAGAGGTCTCGGGTGGACAGCTACACTCATTGGCCTGGACGGTGAGTGGGGAAGGGTCGACGATGTCGGTCAGCATATATCTTCTGTTGATGGACGGCTCTCTGTAGGTGAACATGGGTGGACTCCCAGACTTGGTTGCTGCGCTGCATCCAGTGATTAACCGCAGGTAACTCCGATGGTTCTCCCGACCAGGGGAAGAGCGGAGGTCAATATCCCATGATATACTGAAAAGGGGTCAAACCAGTAGAGGAACTGTGAAGGGAGTTCGCATACTCTGCCCAAATGAGAAATCAACACCAATCTTACTGGTTAGAGAGACAGAAGGTGTGAAGATATTGACCTACTTCTTGGTTGATGTGTTCAGTCTGGCCATTCGACTGAGGATGATAACCGGAAGTCAGGCTGACGTTGACATTCAGAAGCTTGCAGAATTCTCTTCAGATCCGCGAGGTGAATTGAGGTCCTCTGCCCTAGACGATGTCATCTGGCAAACTGTAGAGCCTAAATACTTGGTGGAAGATTGTCTCAGCCATCTCTAGAGTGGAAGGCAGTTTCTTAAGTGGGACGAGACGGAAGGCTTTGGAGAACCTATCCACCACCACCATGATAGTGGTGTTACCCTGAGACACATTTATGTCAGTGAGGAAATCTACGGCAATGTGAGACCAGGGATGTTGTGGGATGGGTAAGGGTGGAGGAGTCCTGCTGGAAGAAGTCTGGAGGATTTAGCTTGGGCACAGATAGAGCACCCCTTTACATGCTGGGCAACATCTTGGGATAGGGAAGGCCACCAGAACTTATTCTGAACCAGTTGTGTGGTGCGGTTCTCACCTGGGTGACCAGAGCTCAAGGAGGTATGGACCCATTGCATGATTTGAGGATGGAGTTTGGTAGGAATGTAGATACGGTCTCTAGGGCAATTGGGTGGGGGTTGTTCCGTCAGCGTGGCTTGTTCGATGTCCTTCATGATGTCCCACTGGACAGGAGCAGCGATAACTGATTTGGGCAGGATGGTCAGAGGGGATCAGGAGATTCAGGTGAATAAATCTGAGAGAGGGCATCACGTTTAGTGTTCATTGATACAGGATGGTACGTCACCGAGAAGTTGAATTTAAGAACAGAGCCCAATGAGCTTGTCTAGGGTTGAGTCATTTGGCAGAGTGTAAATACTCCAGATTGCGATGATCAGTGAGGAAGGTGAACGGGTGTTGGGAACCCACTAACCAATGGTGCCATTCTTCAAGCGCATCCTTCATGGCCAGAAGCTCATGGTTCCTCATGCCATAGATTTGTTCTGTTAAGTTGAGTTTGCGAGAGTGAAAGCACAAGGATACATCTTGGCTGGGTTACCATGTCATTGGGAAAGAATCGCTCCAATCCCAATGTTAGAGGCATCCACCTCCACTATGAAAGGCATGGAAGGATCAAGATGATGGAGTACAGGTGCAGTGGTGAATCTTACTTTAAGATCCTGGAAGGCCCTTATGGCCGGAGAAGTCCACTGAAGAGTTTTAGGTTTTCCTTTGAGGAGAGAGGTGAGAGGGGCTGCTATGGTGCTGAAGTTACGAATTAATCACCTGTAGAAGTTAGCAAAGCCCAGGAAACATTGGAGTTCTTTGGTTGAACCCAGTCGAGGCCAGTTCTTGATGGCATCAACTTTGAGACTGTCCATGTGGGCCCCCTCATGGCTGATCATGTAACCCAGAAAAGATGTGGTGGAGACATGGAACTCACACTTATCTTTGAGGCGTTGGAGTACTTGGCGTATGTGCTGAATGTGTGCTTCAAGGGAAGGGGAGAAAACCAAGATTTTGTCGATGTAAACTACAACGCTTCGGTGCAGAAGGTCCCGAAAGATCTCATTCATGAAGGATTGGAAGATGGAAGGCGAGTTGGCAAGGCCATAAGGAATGACCCAGTATTCATAGTGCCCTGAATGAAGGCAGTTTTCCACTCGTCCCCCTCCTTGATGCGAATGAAGTTGTAAGCATGACACAAATCAAGTTTGGTAAAGACCTTGGCATCCTGTAGTTGTTCGAGTGCCGCAGGCACTAGCGGTAGAGGATAGGGAAACTTGATGGTGATGGCATTTAAGCCTCTATAGTCTATACAGGGATGGAGTCCGCCATCTTTCTTGGTCACAAAGAAGAAGCCAGCTGCCGCAGGTGAAGTAGAGGGTTGGATGAAACCCATCTGAAGTGCATCATCGATGTAATCCTCCATGGCCTGTGTCTCGGGGATCGACGGGATAGATATGGCTCTCAGGGGGTTGTGTGCCTGGAAGGAGGTCGATAGCACAATCAGTAGAGCGGTGAGGGGGTAACTGAGTGGCCTTAGCTTTACTAAACACGGGCAGGAAGTCTTGGTAGGCTGTCAGGATGGTGGGTTGCACAGAGGACTCAGCGGGGTTGATGTGAGTGGTCTGAAGGGAAACGGGTTCCACCGAACGTAGGCAGGAGGTAAAACAAGAGGTCCCCCACTGGATGATCTCTCCATCAGTCCAAGAAATGTGAGGATTGTGTTTAGCGAGCCAGGGGTACCCAAGGATGAGAGGGTTCTTGGGAGTGTTGGTGACGAATAGTTGTAGTGTTTCATGATGAAGAGCTCCAATTTGCACAGAGACGGGTTGAGTGACGTGAAGCTCTGTTCCAGCATGAAGAGGGCGACCATCTAGCACTGTAACAGAGAGAGAAGGCAAACAAGGGGCAGTATCCAGAGATAACAGATTGCAGAGATCAGAGTCAATCAAATTGCCTGTAGCCCCAGATTCGATAAGAGCTTTGACAGAAATAGAATTCTGACTGGAACAGAGTTTTACCTCAACTAGTAAATTTCTATTTTCCAACAGATAAGACTTATCAGTACTCACCAAAGTATTAGTGGGTAGTGAGGAACATGAGGGGCAGGAGGAGAGGAAATGGCCAGGTTCTCCACAGTACAGGCACAGTTTGTAATGGATGCGTCTTTGACGTTCCTCTCTTGACAAACAAGAGCAACCCAAATGCATAGGCTCGTGTTGAGGCATTGTTATGGCAGGTAGTAGAGGAGGTGAAGACAGGGTAGCTGGAGTGCGGCTCCACTTCAAATTGTCCAGTTTGATGGAGAGGGTAATAAACTGGTCGAGAGAAAGCTTTTCGTCTCTGTTGGCCATCTCTACCTGAAGTTGATGCGTGAGTCCGTTGCGGTAGATAGTTTTGAGTGGTGCATCAGCCCATCCAGTTTGCGCTGTGAGAGTACAGAATACGAGTGCGTAGTCAGTTGCGGTTGAACTCCCTTGTGTAAAGCGAATGATGCGATCACACACATCTTCGCCATCCACTGGATTCTGGAAAACACTCTTGAATTGGGAAAAGAAAGCTTCAAGAGAGTTACGCATCTCGCTATTCCAATTCCATACTGCCGTAGCCCAGTCCAGTGCTCGAACTGTGAGCAAGAAGGTGATAAAGGCCACCTTAGACTCCTCAGTGGGGAAACAGGAGGAAGCTTAAGTGATATAGATGCTACATTGTAACAAAAAACCATCACACTGACCTGGCATGCCATTGAATCTCTCTGGGAGAGTGAGATGAGGGGCTCGGAGATTCGGCTGATGCGAAGAGGCTTCTGAGGGAGTTGTTAACGATGGTGTGAGGGCTGGATTTGTAGTTGGTGCTGGAGACCTGGCTGGGCCAACGCTTTTATGAGTGTCGAATGGCCCTTTGGGGACAAGTCGACTGCCCAAAAGATAGAGACAGTCTAGCCCAGTCGTGGCCCTTATCCTCTCTTTTTTTTCTCTCCCCAAAAAAAGAGTGAAAGTTGTTAACCGACTGGGGCCACCAGGTCTACGTCGGGGGGGTGTCACTCCCAAGGGGACCACACCCTGCCCGGGGGGAGGGGGGTGTATTTTGAGTGGAAATACATCACATGGTCTTGCCGAGCTTTATCAGAAGTATGTCATGTGGAGAAGTCCCATGGTAGGTCCTACCCTATGGGGGAGGAGTTTCTACAAACATGGTGACTGAGGCAGAGGGACCTCTGCCCAAGGAAGACGCAGTTTACCAACAGGGAAATGAATTAGCAGAAGATATACGTCGCATGGGGTTACCTATGGGGAATCAACACATACGGAGCACCTACCCCAGTACAGGGCTTAGTTAGCACATGTACTGAGCCGGCAGCGTGTTTCTCTGCAAACTCATTTACCACAGGTCTCGGAGGAAGTCATCCAGGGAACACAGTTTGTGAACAGTACTGGGAGTCAACAGCGCATGTTTTCAGCTCAAGGGAGGCGAAAGGCACTATGCGCAAATGATACACCCAGCCAGCTGTCCCGGACTTACCTGCTTGTGCCTGCCACTACTCGGGACGAAACCGGTTCCACCCGGAGATTGTAGAACCTCGCAAAGGTGTTGGATGTTGCCCAGCCTGCTGCTCTGCAAATGTCTGTTAGAGAGGTGCCACTGGTCAAAGCCCAGGAGGCTGCCACACTCCTGGTAGAATGGGCTCGTAGCCCTGCTAGGGGTGGCATGTCCTGAGCGTGATATGCCATTGCTATGGCGTCAATGAGCCAGTGGGCAATCTTCTGCTTGGAGACAGTGCTTCCTTTCTGCTGTCCACCAAAGCAGACAAAAAGCTGCTCAGAGACTCTAAAGCTCTGCGTGCGATCCAAATAGATGCGTAAAGCGTGCACCGGACACAGCAATATCAGGGCTGGGTCTGCCTCCCCCTTGGGCAGCACTTGCAGGTTCACCACCTGTCTCTCATGACAGCACGTCCACTGCAGTGTTGAGATCACCCAGGATGTGAGTGGCTCGCAGCGACTTGAGGTGCTGCTGACTCCAGAGGAGGAGACGGCGGGCGAGTTGTGACATACAACGGGAGCGTAAACCACCTTGACGGTTGATGTATGCCACTGTTGCCATGTTGTCTGTCCGAACTAACATATGCTTGCCCTGAATCAATGGCCAAAACCTCCGCAAGGTAAGCAGAATTGCCAACAACTCGAGGCAGTTGATATGCCAACATAGCCGCGGGCCCGTCCAGGAGCCGGCAGCTGCGTGCCCGTTGCATATAGCGCCCCAGCCCATTTTGGAGGCTGAAGAGGCAGTGACAGACCGGCATGATGGCCACGCGATGTGTTCCGTGGCACCATGCCCATCTTGGGACTCGAGTCTGGAGCCAGTGCTGAAGCGGTCTCATATGCATCAACCCGAGCGGAGTGGCCACCGCTGAGGATGCCATATGCCCCAGGAGCCTCTGAAACAGTTTCAGTGGGACCGCTGTCTTCTGTCTGAACGCCTTCAAACAGGTCAGCACTGACTGTGCACGCCCGTTCGTGAGGCACGCCATCATCGAGACTGAGTCCAACTCCAAGCTGAGAAAAGAGATGCTCTGAACCGGGAGGAGCTTGCTCTTTCCCCAGTTGACCCGAAGCCCTAGTTGGATGAGGTGCGAGAGCACCAGGTCCCTGTGTGCACACAACACATCCCGAGAGTGAGCTAGGATTAGCCAATGATGGGAATGCCCACTTCCCTTAACAGAGCAATGGCTGCCTCTGCGACCTTCGTGAAGACGCAAGGGGACAAGGACAGGCCAAAAGGGAGGACCTTGTACTGATACGCCCGACCCTCGAATGCAAACCACAGGAAGGGTCTGTGTCGAGGTAGATTCGAGACGTGGAAGTACGAGTCCTTCAGGTCTACCGCTACGAACCAATCTTGATGCCAGACACTCGCTAGAATGCGTTTTTGCATCAGCATCTTGAACGGGAGTCTGTGTAAAGCCCGGTTCATTACTTGCAGATCCAAGATTGGCCGCAACACACCGCCTTTCTTCGGTACAATGAAGTAGGGGCTGTAAAACCCCTTCTTCATCTCGGACAGAGGAACAGGCTCTATCGCACCCTTCTGTAGGAGGGTAACGATTTCCACGCGCAAGGTAGCGGTGTTCTCGCCCTTCACCGAGGTGAAGTGGACGCCGCTGAACCTGGGCGGACACCTGGCGAACTGAATCGCATAGCCGAGTTGGACGGTCCGGATCAGCCATCGCGACTTGTTGGAAAGCGCAAGCCACGCGTCCAATCCCCGGGCGAGGGGGACCAACGGGACAATCTTGTTGGATGTACCGGTGGGTGGGGCCTCGCGGCGGGGTGGAGCCTGAGGTGCCACATCGTGTCGTGGCCGTGCTGAGTTCAGGGACATCGAAGCACTTACCTGGCTCCTTGTGACCACCCCTGGAACAGCCTGTGATGGGGGAGGAAGAGGCCTGTCCTCGTGACCTGTGGAGACCGTCACATCAGGGGCGGATTTGTGTCACAGCTGGGCACGCAGGGGCGGGAAGACCGCCGCTGGAGCGCCAAACCTGCCAAAATGGAATGGTGGATGGTGGTCCTGCATCAATCCCAGGGCGGAACTACCCTCATGCAGTTCCTTTAGTGCCTTGGCTTGGTGGACTTGCAGGAGAGCCATGACACGCAGGGCGGAGGTGGCTTGTCCAGCAGCACCATAGGTTTGGCCATCAGGGAAGACGTAAACCTACAGGCCTTGGACGGGAGCTTTGGGTGCCCACTCCAGGTGGCGGCACTCTGGGGACATAGGTGCACCGCGAGTGCCTTATCCACTTGGGGGATCGCTGAATAGCCCTTGGCTGCCCCACCATTGAGGGTAGTGAGGGCGGGGGAGCTGAAAGATTGGGACCAGGCAGTTAAAGGTGCCTCCCATGACCTTATCAGCTCCTCGTGCAGTTCCGGGAAGAAAGGAACTGAGGCAGGGCGGGGCGTGGCTATGAGCGGCGGCGCGAGCCCAGGAACCAATCATCGAGCTGCGAGGGTTCAGGGGAGAGCGGAGGGTTCCACTCTAGCCCGACCCTCACGGCTGCCTGGGAAAGCATGTCCATCATCTTCGCGTCAGCCTGTGACTGGGCGACCGTACCCGAGGGGGGGAGCCCAACTGAGGCTTCCGCATCCGACTGGACGAGCCCGCTCTCCGATGCTGCGCTCGAGAGCTCATCACCTTCGTGGGTTCCAAACAAGAGGTCGAACTCGCCGTGAGACAAGCCAGCGGACTTATCTGGAAGCCCGATCGGGAAAGACGAGCGTGCTGGGGAATGGGAGGTCCGAGGGGGGATACCCGGTGGAGGTGGTCCCATTGGGGTCCCCAAATCACCCCCAGTGCTAGCCGTGCTGGCCTCATACCCATAGGTAGAAGGACCGCTGGAGTGGCTTGCTTTCTTACGAAGGTGAGCCGCGACCGCATCGTTGCCATGGACATGATCTCGCAATGAGTACATGACCCATCCACGAACACTGTCTCCGTGAGGGCAGCGCCCAGACATGAAAGACAGCGATCGTGACTGTCAGAAGGCGAGAGATAACGACCGCAACCAGGAATAACACACAAACGGAAAGGCATCTTTAAAAAGATGCGTCTTTAAAAAGATGTTCCGTGTGTGCCGCTCTTTTAGAGAAATATACTCTTTTTTAGAATATACTCTTTTATTTCTGCCGAAGCACCCAGGGGCATTCTCTGCAGTGCACCAGTGCAGAGGGGGGAGAAGCCGCTGAAATGCGCCGTCAGATCCAGCAGAGGTGAATGAACAGCTGTGGGAATTCAGCTCTGAGCATCAACCATTCGGCTCCGAAGAGAAAATCTGAATGAGTGGTTGCATACCAGCTCCTTTTATACCTGTATGTTCAGGGGAGTGGTATGCAAATACCACTCGCCAATTTTCATTGGCCTTTTCTCAAAGACCAGAGGTGTTTCGGGCTCCCAAGAGTGACCCCTAGTGTCGCTTCATCGACACAACATAGAGTGAGTGACAGATAGGGAACTGCTTACTGATGGAGACACATGTATATGGTATCAGGGGTGGACTGGGAAGAGAAATCGGCCCTGGATTTTACATACGTATAGGAGTAAAGAATACTCTGCTTATACTGTGCATGTAAACCGGAACGCTGCTTTCTTGCAAGATGCTGCTTTCTAGCAATAAGCCGCTTTCTGATGTCCATATAAACGTAGTCAATGAGTACTAAAAAAACTTACATTAGTCATTTTGGAGGATATGCAGTGTAGTAGGTGTTACACACTCTATGGAAATTTACAAGGTTTGACAGATCTTCAAGCATTTTACTTTTGTAATATTAGTCATTTTGGTGTTTAGGAATAATAATGTCTATCCATGTATCTGCTTATTCCTCACCATGACGGGCAAGTTTCTGATCAACAAATAAACGTCATTAATGTGTAAATGACAGCAATGTGCTTTCAAAAGATATTTCAAAAGATCAAGGAAAAATTTATTTCTCATGATTTGACCCCTCAAAGGAATATTAAAGGTTCATTAAAAGTTAAGCTCAATCAACAGCATTTTTGGTATAATGTTGATTACCACAAAAATACATTTTGATAAATTCCCTTCTTTCTTTAAAAAAGCAAAAATCTGGGTTACAGTGAGGCACTTACAATGGAACTGAATGGGGCCAGTTCTTAAATGTTAAAATACTCACTGTTTCAAAACTATAGCCACAAGACATAAACAATATGTGTGTTAACATGATTTAAGTGTGATAAAATCACTTACTAAATTTTTCTGTGTAAACTTTACAACTTCAATGCCATGATGACACAACACCATAAACCCTATAGCCCTTAAATAAAAATAATTATTTAAATAGCTTTACAGTTCAAATAATACACAAGTTTTAACAGAAGATTTAATGTAAGTGCTTTTATAAAATTATAAACTTCACATTTCTGCCTTTAGTTTAAACCCTTCAAAAATTGGCCCCAGTCACTTCAATTGTAAGTACCTCACTGTAACCTTGCTTTTTGCTTTTCTTAAAAGTAAAGGAGGGGCAAGTCAAAATTATTATAATTTTTTTGGTAATCAACATTATGCCACAAATGCTGCCGAATTAGCATTACTTGTATTGCACCGGAAGATTCCTTTAACAGTTGTTGCTTACAGTTGCTTAACATTGTCAATAATCAAATTCTCAGAACATTTTACCCAATTATGGCAGACCCATTCTCTATCATTTTTTTTTTTTTTTCTCACAGGAACATTCTTTATGGCTTGAGCAGAGAAACTCCACGCTTCTCTATCCTAAAGGATGCCCAGGAGGTACCTCAACACAGCAGTGTCAGCTTGTCCATGACACTCATATGCAGTGCAATCAGTTCAGCTGAGAAACTTGTCCAAAGCGGACTTGACCTGTTTAAGAACGACAGTGACATCCCACAATGACTTTAAATGAGACCTCACCTCAAGGTGTCTCAGTATTGCACAGACTCTTGGATCATCTGCCCAACATAGGAGGTTCAGAATCTGAAGTCACTTGAAACAGAGAACATCTCAGACTTAAGTGCACTATTAACCTGAGGTATCTGAAGGTACTTTCTTCAGTCAAGCGATAAGTCATTGTTTTCATCCCTCCATTGGTGTTTAAAAAACTGGTTCTGCACCATGGAAAAATACATCATATGGGGTCACCGACAGGGAACCACCACATATGGATCACATATCCCAGTACAGGGGTTGACCTGACAGGGCATACTTACATGAGTACTGGGCTTGGCATCAAATTCCTCCATTGAATTTGCCTGCCGCAGGGTGCTGGGGGAGGAAAGACATCCAGGGTTCACCGATCCTGGGAACTCACGTGGACAAAAAAAGTGCACATTATCCCCTCGGGGAGGGGAAAGACACTGTGTGCAAGCGGTACACCAGGCCAACTGCCCACATACTTACCTGTTCATACCTGCTAACACATGGGACAAAACTAGCCTGCTGCTCTACAGCTGTCTGAGAGGCGCCGTTTGCCTGGGCAAGGAGAATGCCACACTCCTAGTGGAGTGTGCTTGTACTCCCAGGGGGGACAACGTGCCCTGGGCCTGGTATGCCAAAGCGATGGCATCCACGATCCAGTGGGCAATCCTCTGTTTGGAGACAGCCGTCCCCTTCTGCTGTCCCCCAAAACAGACAAATAGCTACTCAAAGTGTCTAAAGCTTTCTGTGTGGTCCAAGTAAACACGCAAAGTGCGAACCAGACACAGCAACGACAAGGCTGGGTCTGCCTCCTCCCGGGGCAGCTCTTGCAGGTTCACCACCTGATCCCTAAAAGGGGTAGTGGGAACCTTGGGCACATAGCCCGGCGGGGTCTCAGGATCACGTGAGAGTATGCCGGACCAAACTCTAGACACATATCACTGACAGAGAATGCCTGCAGGTCCCCAACCCTCTTCATGGAAGTTAGCACAGTCAGGAGGGCTGTCTTCAATGAGAGGGCCTTTAGCTCGACTGACTCCAGGGGCTCAAACGGGCTCTCTGTAGGCCCAGCAGGACTACAGAGAGATCCCACGAGGGAACGAGGCTTGGCTTAGGAGGATTCAACCTCCTGGCGCCTCTAAGGAACCTGTCGATCAGGTCGTGCTTCCCCAAGGACTTACCGTCCACCGCATCGTGGTGTGCCACTGTAGCGGCCACATACACCTTCAAGGTGGAGGGGGACAGACACCCCTCCAACCTCTCCTGCAGGAAGGAAAGCACCGACCTGACTGCGCATCTCTGTGGATCTTCACCTCGGGAAGAACACCAATTCGCGAACAGACACCACTTCAAGGCATACAGCTGCCTCGTAGAGGGAGCCCTGGCCTGAGTTATAGTGTTTACCACCGCCGGTGGTAGCCTATTTAGGTCTTCCGTGTCCCATCCAGGGGCCAGACATGGAGGTTCCAGAGGTCTGGTCATGGGTGCCAAATCATGCCCTGTCCCTGAGAAAGGAGGTCCTTCCTCAGGGGAATTCGCCAGGGAGGGGCTGTCGCAAGCAGCGTGAGCTCCGACAGCCAAGTCTGGGTGGGCCAGTACGACACTACCAACACAACTTGTTCATTGTCCTCCCTGGCCTTGTACAAAGTCTGTGCAAACAGGCTCACTGGGGGAAACGCATACTTGCGCAAACCCCGGTGCCAGCTGCATGCCAATGCATCCGTGCTGAGCGGGGCCTTGGCCAGGGAGTACCATACCGGGTAATGGGAGGATTCCTGGGAAGCAAACAGGTCTACCTGCGCTTCACCGAATCAACTTCAAATCAGCTGGACCAACTGGGGGTGGAGTCTCCAGCACATAGATTGTCATGACAGCACATCCGCTGCGTGATTGAGTTCGCCCGGGATGTGAGTGGCCCGCAACGACTTCAGTTGCTGCTGACTCCAAAGGAGGAGATGGCAGGCGAGTTGTGACATGCAACGTGAGCGTAAACTACCTTGGTGATTTATATACACTACCATCACCGTGTTGTCTGTCTGGACTAACACATGCTTTCGCTGGATCAATGGCCGAAACCTCCGCATAACCAACAATACTGCCAGCAACTCGAGGCAGTTGATATGCCAACACAGTCGAGGTCCTGTCCAGGAGCCCAAGGCTGCGTGCCCATTGCAAACGGCGCCCCAGCCTGACTTGGACGTGTCTATCGTGACAACAATACACCTGGACACTTGTTCTAGGGGAACCCCTGCCCATAGAAATGCAAGGTCCGTCCAAGGGCTGAACGTGCAGCGACAGATCAGCGTGATAGCCATGCGATGCATACCGCGGCGCCATGCGCATCTCGGGACTCAAGTCTGAAGCCAGTGCTGAAGCGGTCTCATATGCATCAACCCAAGTGGCGTAACCACTGCTGAGGATGCCATATGCCCCAGGAGCCTCTGAAATTGTTTCAGTGGGACCACTGTTCTTCCCCTGAATGATTTCAGGCAATTCATCACCAATTGAGCGCGCTCGGTCATGAGGCGCGCTGTCATAGTGATTGAGTCCAATTCCATCCTGAGAAAAGAGATGCTCTGCACCAGGGAGAGCTTGCTCTTTTCCCAGTTGACCTGAAGCCCCAATTGGCTGAGGTGTCTGAGCACCAGGTCCCTGTGCACACATAATTAATCTCGAGAGTGAGCTAGAATCAGCCAGTCATCAAGATAATTGAGGATGTAGATGCCCACTTCCCTTAGCGGGGCAAGGGCTGCCCCTGTGACTTTCGTAAAGATGCGAGGCAACAGGGACAGACCGAAGGGGAGGACCTTGTACTGATATGCCAGGCCCTTGAAGGCAAACCGAAGGAATGGTTTGTGTTGAGGCAAAATCGAGACATGAAAGTACACGTCCTTCAGGTCTACCACCGCAAACCAATCTTGATGCTGGATGCATGACAGAATGCGCTTTTGCGTCAACATTTTGAATGGGAGCCTGTGCAGGGCCCGATTCAAAGCTCGTAGGTCCAAGATTGGCCGAAACCCACCGCCTTTCTTCGATACGGTGAAGTGGGGGCTGTAGAACCCCTTATTCATCTCGGCTGGAGGGACAGGCCCTATCACGTCCCTCTGTAGAAGAACAGCAGCATCCTCGCCTCCTACCAACTTGAAACGGATGGCATTGAACCTGGGCGGGCTTCTGGCAAACTGATTCACGTTGCTGAGTCGGATTGTCCTGGCCAGCCAGCACGACGGGTTGGAGAGTGCTAACCACGCCTCCAAACTCCGAGCAAGGGGCACCAATTGGACATTCGCCTTTGACGTACCTGTGGATGGGGTCTCGCGGCAAGGCAGAGCAGGAGCTGCCACGTCGAGAGGCCTCGCATCCTGAACTCGTGGCTGTGCTGAGAGAAATGTTAGAGCACTTACCTTGTTCCGCATGCCCACCATAGGACTGGTCAGCGATGGGAGAGGAGGCTGAGCGTCCTCTTGACACTCACAATCGCCTGAGCGTGAGTGTGTGTGTGCCGCAGCTGGATGTGCAAAGGCGGAGAACCCATGCCCGCAGCGCCCCTGCTGCGAGTGTTCAATGTACAGCTGTCGTGACAATGACAGGCCACCCTGGGAGATGGGGGCGTCAAGAAAGCGAACCTTGTCGGCGTCCCTCATCTCCACAAGGTTAAGCCACAGGTGGCGCTCCTGGACCACCATGGTGGAGGACCATGGCATACAGGGCGGAGGCGGCCTGTCCAGCGGCACTGTAAGCCTTGGCCGTCAGAGACAAAGTGAACTTACAGGCCTTGGACGGGAGCCTAGGATGGTTCCGCCAGGTGGCAGTGTTTTGCGGGCACAGGTGCACCGCAATCACCTGCTCCACCTAAGGAACCTCCGTGTACCCCCTGGCCACCCCACCATCAAGGGTAGTGAGAGTGGAGGAACTTGGAAGCCGGGTCTGGGCAGTAAAAGGTGCCCGCCACGACTTTGTGAGTTCTTCATGCACCTCCGGGAAGAACGGAACTGGGGCAGAGCATGGCTGTGATCGGCGCTCTGAGCCCAGTAACCAGTCATCCAGCTGCGAGGGCTCAGGGCAGGGTGGAGGGTTCCACTCGAGCCCGATGCTCGCGGTAGCCCGGGCAAGCATGTCGGCCTCAGACTTGGTGACCACACCTGACGGTGGGAGCCCAGCCGAGTCCTCTGCATCCGTCTGTAACAGACTGCTCTCCGATGCTGCGATCGAGACCTCATCTTCATCCTGAGCCCAGAATGAGACATTAAACTCGCCCTGGGGTGAGCCGTCTGACTCTCAATGAACTCGACCGGGGCAAACGAGCGTAATGGGGAATGGGAGGTCCGTGGGGATTCACCCGGCGGAACCACTCCCATTGAGGTCCCCAAATCACCCCCAGTGCTAACCATGGCGGCCTTGTGCCCGTAGGCAGAAGGACCGGGCAGGGAGCGGCTGGAGTGGCTTTCCCTCTGAAGAAAGAAAGCCGTGACCGCAATGTTGCCATGGTCTTGCTATCGCAATGAGAACATGAACCATCCACGAATGCTGCCTCAGCGTGCCTATGGCCCATACACATGAGACAGCGATCGTGGCCGTCAGAGGCAGAGAGATAACGATCACATCCAGAAACTGCTCATAAGTGGAAAGGCATCTTAAAAAGATGCTCTCCGTCAGTGCTACTCTTTTAGAGAAAATGTACTCTTTTAATACACTCAAGTGTGGCTGCTGAAGTGCCCAGGGGCGTTCTTTGCACTTATCTGTGCGAGAGGGGGAGAACCCACTGTAATGCGTCGTATATCCAACAGCCGTCTTATCACTCTCGCTTTCGCTCTTGTAGTCAGAGGTGAATGGAACGGCAGTGGATTCCTCAACAACACTCAGCTCCGAAGAAAAAATCTGAATGAGCGGTTGCAAGCTGGCTCCTTTTATATCCGTATGTCCGGGGGAGTGGCATGCAAATTCCACTTGCCAATTCTCATTGGCCTTTTCTCAAATATCAGAGGTGTTTGGGGCTCCCAAGTACGACCCCTAGTGGCACTACATCGACACAACGTCGAGTGAGTGACAGATAGGGAACCAATGTCATATAAACTCCAGAGGATTATTCGATTTTGGGACTTTTGGGAAAAAGGTTCCATTTAATTAAAAAAAAAAAAAAAACGTTTTAAACTTTTTTAATATATATTCTTGGAATATAATTAATTTGCTTAATACTGAGTATAGTTCACTATCTTAAGGATGGTGACATAAAAAAAAGTTTAGCCTTCTTGTGACTTGCTGATCTATTATAGCAATCTACTGATAGCTGTTTGTGAGTAAAAAGAAATATATCAGAAATTAGCAATAATTTGAAGAGAGCAGCAGCAGCATGTGGTACTGTACATCTCTCAGGGGTTTGTACTATAGAAATTGTTTAAATAGTAGAAATGGAAAGAAATGCTTGTTTCAATGTTCCAAAAATGTTTATGCTGCACATTTTATTGTCTTTGAATAGGTACATCAGTCAAAGTTTAACTTGTACAAATACTAAGACATCTCAAGTCAACAAAATAAGAGTTCAGGGTAATAATTGTTCTGCTAATAGAAAAACGCTCTGGCAATGAAGTATTGTTAATAACAGTAGAATATGAATATTTATGTGAATGAAATAGTCATAGATCAGGGTTAGGTTATTAGTCGTATAGATCATAAATTAAAGGTCAGTGTGAATGCGAATGGAGTTGAATCTTCAAGAGGAGTCTGATGGGCCTGCTGTTCTGATTGGATAACATTCCACCAAAGAGAAGTCAGGATGGAGAAAGTTCAGACCAAAAAGATGTAGCTGATCACACTGTAGGATTAGGATGCCATAATGGACTGTATGGGGTCATGGCACTGGCTGAATTGCAGGCAAAAACAATGTCTCAAATTTAATTTTGTTCTCAGCATTTGTACTAGTGTTGTTTCTCTGATAACTCCTTTTCTGGGAAAATGAGGGTCTTGAGAGTGATAATTAATAACTTCCCTTTCACTTTAGATACTCTGCCTGCCTTTAAAAATGAAAAACAATTTAATTAGGATGACATGATTCAGGGAATTTAGCTTGAGTAAGCTTTCATTTATTTGTGCCTTTGAGTGAGTCATACAGGCTTTTAGACCAGCAATTTGCACTCCAAGATTCAAATACCAAACATTTACCAAAATAGTTTGTACTGTGGTATTTATTTATAATGTTTAATTTGTGGAGCTGTTTAAAAAGTTTGCAAATTTAACAAAAAGCTTTTTGCTGAAAGCTTGTTGACAGTTTTTTTTTTTTTTTTACATTTTTTTTTAAGATCTGTTTTGTTGTTATTATTCGTTTTTATTGTTTATTATCTGTTCTGTTAGCTCCTCTACCATATTTTTTTCTGAAGGGCAGCCAAAGACCCCAAACACAATGCTGCATTTCTTGAGCACCATTTAAAATTGTGCAATAGTTCTGCAGTTAACAGAGTCCTCCTTTCCTTAGTTATCAATCTATTAAACAGCTAGCTTACTGCAATAAAGTTTACCTTAAAGAGTCCAGCTCCTTTGCATTGCACTTAAATGAACTGTTAAACTCTCACCCTGCCTGTGTCTTTTGTTTAGTGTTATTGTATTTATTTATTTTATTTCCCAAATATATGTAAATACTGATCATTTAGCCTGGATCATTTTTTCTGTTTGTATTGTACAGCATTTGTATGAATTGTATATCATGTGAAATCTCTTTAGACTGCAGCTGCCAGTTGTATGAGATGTTTTTTTTTTTTTTTTAACTAAATTAGGATAGAGAATATAGTTTTAATTAGATTTAGATTACAATTCACTCTAATTGTCTGAATAATTTCTTGGAAACTGCTTTAAAATTGCACATACATTTGTTTTTCATAAATCTCTCTAAATAAAAACATGCATATAAAAATACTGTTTATCCCAGTACTGTTCTAGTACTGTCATCACTTTATACTGGAATAGTAAATGCAGTGCATGTTAAAAGCATTCTTTTCTATGGCATGTCAAAAGCCAAGTGTGGAGAATGAGACCTTCTAACTGAGAATAATTCAATTAATTGTATTTGTTGACACACACTAAATTAAATTTTAGTGCATTCAAAGTCGTACACTAAATGAAAGGTGTGTTTTGCCTCAGTGGACTACAGGTTGGATCTAAACTTTGTTTTTAACCCACTGGAGCATTAAATATGATTGCTTTGTCTTTAGTTTTATGTCTTGTGGACCCATATGGGTCAGAAAGCAGTTAATGGATGGACAATAGGAACATTCTGTGGCTGTTTAAAATTGATGGAAGGTTTTATTCACAGTATGTTGGAGTGTATGTGTATATTCAAAATGCCCTTAAGTGAAATAAGGGTAGAGCACATTAAAATACATGTTTTGTTTTATTTTTTCTTTGCTGAATTTGTATGTCACTGAACACAAACCAATCCTAAAGCAGTAAATACCAACGCTGGAATAACATCTATTTGATCATCAATCTCCTTTAATTTCTGCACTGGCTTATAAAACAGCACCTTATAATGATAAATTGCCTTTTTTTCCTGTCAAATATGGATGTATCACAAGTGATTTTGATAGCAGCTGGGAATGCAGTGTTAACTTAATAACAATATACTGTAGACCCCAGCCACTGGCAGGTTTAATGCACTCACACATGTATCTTGTCTTGAAAAGTGTTTAGACTGAAGTAATCTAATTCATTATCCTTAAAGGAATAGTTCACCCAAAAAATAAAATGCCATCTAAGATGTATGACTTTCTTTCTTCTGCTAAATACAAAATAAGATTTTTAGAAGGATATCTCAGCTCAGTAGTTCTTACTATGTTCCAATCAGGATTTTTACAGCCGATACGATCGCCGATCTTCTTGTCACCTGATTGGCCAATACCGAACCTGGATCATTTCACCTTTTATCAGGATCTCTGTCATTTCCTCTGCCCAGTAATATCACTTTGCCTAGTTTTTGCTGACAAAAACAGTTTAAAAAGTTTAAAAGGCTTAAAAAAGTCCTTTAAAATAATTTTTAATTATTACTATTTTTCTTTTTTTATTTAGAAAGACTTTAAAACAAGTATAGTCTAACAAAGTATTCTCTATATTAAGATAGATAGACCTATAAAAAAATTAAGCAGTGTCAAACCGAAGACAAACTGATAACCCATAGGTGCAATTAAACTTAACGTCATGGTTACTTGTGTAACCTCTGTTCCCTGATGGAGGGAACGAGACATTGTGTCGATGTAGTGACACTAGGGGTCACTCTTGGGAGCCCGAGACACCTCTGGTCTTTGATAAAAGGCCAATGAAAATTGGCGAGTGGTATTTGCATGCCACTCCCCCGGACATACGGGTAAAAGATGCTGGTATGCAACCACTCATTCAGGTTTTATGCTGAGCAGCCGATATAAGGTCCGGCCATTTCAGCGGGTAGTTCAGCATTGTGGCAGGAGGGACACAACGTCTCATTCCCTCCATCAGGGAATGGAGGTTACACAAGAAATCATGATGTTCCCTATCTGTAACTCACTCGACGTTGTGTCGATGTAGTGACACTAGGGGTCCCTATACGAAATGCCACAATTGGCTGAGCTGTGTTACATGAACTGGCGGTGTGTGGTGGGCAGACTACTGTGTGCCTCATAGCCAGCACATCAGGTCGACACGTAACCTCCCCCAACATATTTATGAGTGTCGAACGGCCCTTTGTGGGGACAAGTCGACTACCTAAAAGATAGAGACAGGCTTAACCCAATAGTGGCCTCTTTTCCCCTTCTTTTTTTTCCCTCCCTAAAAAAGAAGGGGGATTATTCGACTGGGCCGCCAGGTCTAGTCGGGGGGTGTCCCTCCCAAGGGGAAGACACCGCGGAGACCACACCTCGCCCAAAGAGGGGGGAGGGGGGGATATTTAAGTGGAAAAATACGTCATATGGTCTTTCCAACCATGTGGGGAGTCTTCAAGGTAGATCCTGCCCAATGGAGGAGGAGTTACT
The DNA here is from genome assembly GCF_019703515.2 of Myxocyprinus asiaticus. Classification (NCBI taxonomy): domain Eukaryota; kingdom Metazoa; phylum Chordata; class Actinopteri; order Cypriniformes; family Catostomidae; genus Myxocyprinus; species Myxocyprinus asiaticus. The sequence goes on along the minus strand of NC_059378.1, from coordinate 15,840,883 downwards.
ACAAACATGGAGACTGGGGCAGAGGGGCTTTGCCCAAGGAAGACACAGTTTGCCAACAGGGAAACAAATTAGCAGAAGATATATAATCGCATGGGGTTAGCCTTACAGGGAACCGCCACATGCGGAGCACCTACCCCAGAACAGGGCTCTTAGTTAGCGCATGTACTGGGCCGGCAGCGAATCTCTGAAAACTCGACTGCCACAGGGCTCGGAGAAAGTCAACCAGGGAACAAAGTTTGTTCCAGTTCTAGAGGAACATCTGCCCGTAGAAACGAGAGGTCGGTCTAAGGGCTGAAAAGATGGTGACAGACTGGAGTGATGACCACGCAACATGTCCCGTGGCACCATGCCCATCTCGGGACTCGAGTCTGGAGCCAGTGCTGAAGCGGTCTCATATGCATCAACCCGAGCAGGTGGCCACCGCCGAGGATGCCATATGCCCCAGGAGCCTCTGAAATTGTTTCAGTGGGACCGCTGTTCTTCTCCTGAATGATTTCAGGCAATTCATCACCAATTGAGCGCGCTCGGTCATGAGGCGCGCTGTCATAGTGATTGAGTCCAATTCCATCCCGAGAAAAGAGATGCTCTGCACCAGGGAGAGCTTGCTCTTTTCCCAGTTGACCTGAAGCCCCAATTGGCTGAGGTGTGAGAGCACCAGGTCCCTGTGTGTGCACAACATGTCTTGAGAATGAGCTAGGATTAGCCAGTCGTTGAGATAGTTGAGAATGCGAATGCCCACCTCCCTTAATGGGGAAAGGGCAGCCTCTGCGACCTTCGTAAAGATGCGAGGAGACAGGGACAGGCCGAAAGGGAGGACTTTGTACTGATACGCCTGACTCTCTGACGCAAACTGCAGGAAGGGTCTGTGTCGAGGAAGGATCGAGACATGGAAATACGCATCCTTCAGGTCTACCACCGTGAACCAATCTTGATGCTGGACGCTCGCCAGAATGCGTTTTTGCATCAGCATCTTGAACGGGAGTCTGTGTAAAGCCTAGTTCAGAACTCACAGGTCCATGATTGGCCGCAACCCACCGCCTTTTTTCGGTATGATGAAGTAGGGGCTGAAAAACCCCTTCTTCATCTCAGCTGGAGGCACAGATTCTATCGCGCCCTTCTGTAGGAGGGTAGCGATCTCCATGCAAGGTAACAGCGTTTTCGTCCTCCATCAAGGGGAAGTGGACACCGCTGAACCTGGGCGGACGCCCGGCGAAGTGAACCGTGCAGCCGAGTCGGACGGTCCGGACCAGCCCTCGCGACAGATTGGAAAGCACAAGCCATGCTTCCAAGTTCCGCACAAGGGGGACCAAAGGGACAACGTCATCGGACGTACCGGCAGGTGGGGCCTCGCGGCGGAGCTCGAGGTGCCACACCATGTCGTGGCCGTGCTGAGTCTAAGGACATTGAAGCACTTACCTGGCTCCTTGTGACCACCCCGGAACAGCCTGGGACGGGGGAGGAAGAGGCCTGTCCTCGTGACCCATGGAGACTGTCACATCGTGGGCGGATTTGTGCCACAGCTGGGCGCTCAGGGGCGGGAGACCGCCGCTGGAGTGCCAAACCTGCCAAATAGAGTGGTGGACGGTGGTCGTGATGACGGATGTGCACACTGGATACGTGACCCAGGGAACAAGGAAACCGCTCTTGTTAAGCTCTTGAGTACTGCAGCCACTTGGGCATGCAGCGCAATAAAATGCAAAGTTAACAAAAAGATGGAGAGATCTGCTCACCAGCTCTAGAGCAGCGGGTTTTGTTGTCCCTGGGTCGCCCGTCTCAAGGGCGCATTGAAGCCTTTCACGGGTTCTGGGTGGCCGTGAGACGGGTGGCGTCTGCTTCCTGCGATGGGCTCCACGCCGGGGCCGGGCCGAAGGGGCAGGCTGTGGCAGAGCCAGTGCAGTCACAGCAGGGGGATGCCCTTGGCGATGAGTAGACGGGGTGCGGGATCTTGAGCTGCGCCGGGGCAGGATATGCTGGCTAGCATCCGTCTACTGCTCCACCATCGAAAACTGCTGGGCAAAGTCCTCGACGGTGTCGCCGAATAGGCCCGCCTGGGAAATGGGGGCAGCATCTCGACCAGGTTGAGCCAAAGGTGGATCTCCTGGACCACTAGTGTGGCCATCGTCTGCCAGAGAGACCGCACCGTGACCTCCATCACTCGGAGAGCGAGGTCGGTCGCCGAGCGCAGTTCCTGCATCAATCCCGGGGCGGAACTACCCTCGTGCAGTTCCTTTAGCACCTTGGCGGACTTGCAGGAGAGCCATGGCATGCAGGGCACAGGTGGCTTGTCCAGCGGCACCATAGGCCTTGGCCGTCAGAGATGATGTAAACCTACAGGCCTTGGACGGGGGCTTTGGGCACCCACGCCAGGTGGTGGCGCTCTGCGGGCATAGGTGCACCACGAGCGCCTTTATCCACTGGGGAATTGCCGAATAGCCCTTGGCCACCCCACCATCGAGGGTTGTGAGGGCGGGGAAGCTGAAAAGTGCCTCACGCGACCTTGTCAGCTCTTCATGCACTTCCGGGAAGAAAGGAACGGGGCGGGGCGGGGCTTTGAGCGGCACCATGAGCCCAGGAACCAATCACCGAGCCATGAGGGTTCAGAGAAGAGCAGTGAGTTCCACTCTAGCCGACGCTCGTGGCTGCCCGGGAAAGCATGTCGTCATCTCTGCATCAGCCTGTGACTGGGCAATCGTCCCCGAAGGGAGGAGCCCAGCTGAGGCTTCCGACTGGACGAGCCCGCTCTTCGATGCTGCGCTCGAGAGCTCATCACTTTCGCGGGCTGCGAATAAGAGGTCGAACTCGCCATGAGACGAGCCGGCAGACTCATCCGGAAGCCCGATCGGGGCAGACGAGC